>NW_027187298.1:6603221-6739671 GCF_028583685.1 Petaurus breviceps papuanus | reverse complement strand
GAAGAAGAAGAAGAAGAAGAAGAAGAAGAAGAAGAAGAAGAAGAAGATATAATCTCTAAGATTCTTTTCAGCTTTAACTTATATTAGGAGCCAACAATACTCTCCATCCACTCCTGGGCCCATGTGTTTGCTTTTCTTTGCCTTCAGAAAAGAATCTAACAGGGTATTTTCATTTGGTTAAATCAAGGCTTGTGTGTGGGTGTATGTGGCTGTGTATATTACCCACCCACCCACATTAGGCCCTAGGAGGGTGGGAGGGGAAGATGCAAAAATTTTAAGATTTAGCACATCCAGCCATATTAAGGCTGACACTAAAATAAACTGAGGAGAATGTATTGCAATAGGAAGAAACATTTGCATAAGAGGAATGCTGTTTTAGCAGAATAGCTGAGCAAGACCTGAGGGTTACCCAGAACAAATAACCACTTCAAGGCATCAGAGATTGACACTTTAGCAAAACAACAAGAGAGAAACAAAGCTTGGATTGCTGCACCTATCATTTTTCTATCATTCATGGAAAGGAAGTTCAGCCTGGACCTCACAAGCAGTTTATTCAAACATCCTCATTTTTCTAATATGTGAATCAAGACCTAAGGAGATTAAACATCTTGGCCAAGGTCACACAAATAATAAACATCAAAGGTAGGTTTTCAAGCAAGTTTCTAGACTTCAGAGCCCATTTATTATTCTTTCCCCATAGTAACATGTTACTCCAGGTGTAGCAATGGGACTCAATGGATAGAGTGCCTAGAGTCAGGAAGACCTGAATTCAAATCTGGTCTCAGACAGTTACTGACTATGTGACCCTAGGAAAGTCACTTGGCCCTATTTGCTTCAATTTCCTCATCTGTAAAATGAGCTGGAAAAAGAAATGGCAAAGTACTCCAGTACCTTTGCCAGGCAAACTTCAGGAGGGGTCACAAAGAGTTGGACAGGATTGCAATGACTGAAAAAAAGTTGATGCCAGAGAAATGCTTTCATACAGTGGATAGAAAACCACCCCTGTGGTGAGGAAGGCCGTCTGTTAAAGTTCGGCCTTTGACATGCACTTGCCGTGGTACTAGAGAGGAATCTCAATCTCTCAGTGTCCCCAGGTGACTAAACCTGTAAATTACAAGATTTAGGTCTATTAATCCACATCAATGGAGGCAGTTTTCACAGTGGAATTTCCCACAATGGAGCAAATACCATTTGGTTCAATTTAAAAACAATAATAGTTTTCTATTTGTTTTCCCTTGAAAAAACTATAAATATCTACCTGGCTCTAACTATATAAGTGTTATAAGAGACAGAAAACCATCTAACCACTGTTGGCCTAACAGATAATCAAACAATTGCCTAACAAAAGTGCATCTCTCCATGATAGAACTCTGAGTTCTACCATCACAGACAAAATGCATTTCCAAATTGACTTGTTTTGTATATAAGCAAACTGTGTGAACTGGGGAGACCTTATTTGGTAGAACAACAGGACTTTGCACAGTCTGGCGGTCCTCAAAGATTTCTGCTTAGGAGTCTGTAGTGTTTCAGGCTTCTCTGTGAGGTCTGGGCTTTTTCACTTGGAAACAAGCCACTCTCGAAATGCAGCCTTGGCTTGGCAACTGACCACTGCCAGATAACAACTGACACCAGGACTAATTTGGTAAACGTGCAGCTCTAGGGAGTGACATTTACTGTATCTGCTGGTGTAATTGACACAAAGCATGCCGCAGAAGCCAGTCCAGGGTTTGCATGATGTCAGCTGGAGGCAGGCAGGCTGGGCTTTGGCAGAGGTGAGAACCCCAGTTCATCAAAGCCACCTCCCTGTAACATAAACATGGGGATGTCTCCTCTGCCCCTCAACTGCTATTCTGACCATTACTGGTTATTTCAACTGTCAACACTCTGGACTGAGACTGATTGCTTGGGAGGTGGAATATGTACCAGTGATAATGGTTTCCCTAAAAGAGTAAAGTAACAGTGAACTGGTCAGGGGGAAGATAAAGGATTTTGTGGCCTAATAAAAAGTCAGACAAGGTTGCTGTGAGCTTCTCAATAATGATGCCTTAATTTGTAGAGTACTTTACCAATTACAAAGTGCTTTCACAACTATTATTTCCTTTAGGCCTGCTATAGCACTGTACATTAAGCAAAGTTGCTATCCTTATCACTATTCTGTTTTGCATCATATTAATTATGCCTTCCAAGTTCATATTATTTGCAGATTTGATAAGCATGATTTTTATGACTTCATCTGAATCATTAAAAAAACTGTTGATGACTATTAAGTCAAAATTATATCCCTTTTAATAAGCATGATTTTGTAGCTTTATCCAAATTATTGATGAAATGTTGATTTATTCAGTCAAGGTTGTAAGCTGCTAGGTGGCTCCGGTGAATAGAGTGCTAGGCCTCGAGTCAGGAAAACCTGAGCCCAAATCTGACCTCAGACACTTACTAGCTGTGTGACTCTGGGCAAGTCACTTAACCTCTGTTTCCCTTAATCCACTGGAGAAAGAAATGGCAAGCTACTCCAGTATCTTTACCAAGAAAACCCCATGGAGTCATGAAGAGTCAGACACAGCTGAACAACAACAAAAGATTATAACTCTTTATTATATCCTTGATACTTTACTAGGATCCAGCTCGACAAGTTGGCCTTTGATCAGTTTGTACTCCTCTGTTTGACACTGAGATTCCTCCATAACCTGCCTCAAACTTATTTTTACTGACTCATTACACATTATTCCCCTTAGCACGCTCAGCAGTCTAGTCATATTGGTCTTTTTGAATTCTTCACACATGTCATTCCATATTCCAAACCAATAATGTAGTAAAGATTGCCTAATATGCCATAAATTGGAGATGAAGTAAATTTAAGTGTCAATGTACTTCAACTATTTCAGCAACAATAATGATAACAGTAGCAATGGCATCTTACATTATATGTGTCTTAATTATTGGAAAAACACATTCACATTCATTATCTTTGTAAATATTCAATACTTCACTGGTTCCTTTGTGAAAGCCACATGCATGTACAACATAAATTCACATCTTATGCATACCTTGTCATTCTGTGCCATCTATGTTCATTTTTTCTATCTTCAGTTCATCCCCCAAATGCATGCCAAAGTGAATTTATGAAGCATGTTCGTTTTTTTCTTTTTTGGAGAGTAATTGGGGTTAAGTGACTCACTCAAAGTCACACTAGTAAATGTTATGTGTCAGAAGCTGGATTTAAACTCAGGTCCTCCTGACTCCAGGGCCAGTGTTCTATTCACTGTGTGACCTAGTCTCTCCCAATGAAGTACATTTCTAATCTTTTCACTACCCTACTCAAATTTCTCTATTACATCTGGAATAAAACATATACTCTTATGTTTGCCTTTCACAACCTATCTTTAGACTGTTCCCAGGCTCATTTCATATTACTCCTCTCCTATGGTCCATCCAAACTTGGAGTTATTCCTGCATTATGTTCCATTACCCATCACTGTCTGTGAGAATCCCTAACTTACTTCAAAGCTCAGCTCAAGCACCACATCACAAATGAGGTCTTTCCAGATGCTCCCATAAGCTAGTCAACTTCTACTTCATAATCTTACATTAATTTTATAAATATTTTGCACTTTATATGTTTACTTTTTGTGCATTGTTAGAATGTAAGTTCTTTGAAGGCAGGGAATGTTTTCCTTTCTTTTCTCTATATGTTCCTATTAGAGCACCTGGAGCATGAGCTATATTTAATTGGCAATTGGTGATTGCATGATTGTCCAATAAGTTCTCTCTAAAGCATTTTTTCAACATGTTAGGGTGTAGGTAGTTTAACGTTACAAGGATATCAGTGCAACACTCAGTCTATCTATCAAATAACTCATCTTCAGGGATGATATTTATATGGAGTCAAGGAAGTAAATGTGTGCATATTTGTGTGTGAATGTGTGTATTCTTGAATGGAAGTGATAGCTGGTTATATTGTCCAACATGCTAATGCCTGGTATTGATCTCTTGACATCCAGTTGTACTAATTTACAACCTTAATAATTAAAGATTTTTTAATGTAAATTATTATTTAGAGAAGCAGCATAACATAGTAAAAATAGTATTCAATTCAGAATCAGAAGATGTAGGTATATGTCCTTTCCATGAAGTTTACTAGGTCCATGACCACAGGGAGGTTAGTTTATTTCCCTGAATCTCTATTGTGTGATCTAAAAATGTGGGTAATAAAACTTACACTTCCTCTCTTACTGGGTGGTTGTGAATAAAATACTTCATAAACTTTAAAATTATATGTAAAACATCTACTCTGGAGTGAAGAAAAGATTACATGAACACTAAGGAGCGTAACACAAGAAAGAACAGCATTGTCAAAATCTGGCCATTGAGGCTACCATACTAGAGTGTACAACTTGAACCAGATTAAATGTAATGGGAAAAATATTTAACAAAATGAAAAAAATCAAAACATTTTTATTCTTAATATTTGGTTTTCTATGTCAACGTGTGCCTGCAGGGACATTTATGTAGGGTTTAGTGGCCGTATTTCTATTTGAATTTAATCCTAATGAGATACTGTGTGATGGAAGCACAAGGGTGCTTCAGGGAAATGTGAAGAAGGAGAAATTTATTTTCTGGTGTTGAGCTGAGAAAGCTTTATGAAGGAGGTGAAGATTGATCTAAAGAACACCTCAAAAAGTAGAGATGAAAAAGCAATATGTACCAATAAAAAAAAGGAATTTAGATGAGACTGCAGAAAAACTGGTAGACCAATTTGGTTAAAATACAGAGTGTTTTAAGAGCTCACATTTTATAATGTCCACTAGCTTGTAACCTTTTCAAAGACATTAATCTTTCTCTTTTGTTTCTTTTCTCTTCTAATACTATGACTCAGGGAAAAAAAAAATGAGCAGGAGCTATGAACCGATACAGAAACATGGAGATTTCACCTGAAAGTCAATTTCTTAGCTTGGTTGGATGATCTGTCACTTCCAGGTACATCAGGTATTACCAAACTAGGGACAACATTCCAAATACAGCCTATTTTTTAATGGCCCATGAACTAAGAAATTCTAAGTACTATAAACTTTATTTTAACTTGTGAAAAAAAAAAACATTCTTACCTTGAGGGTCATACAAAAAGAGGCAGTGCAGAAGATTTGGTCCATAGTCCATACTTTGCTGACTCCTAGCTCTATCTTGCAATGCATCAGCAGTTAACAGTCATTCTGCTTGATAATTAATGCCTATAGTTGAGGGCAGCCTTCCTAGTCAGTTAAATGTGCTGAAAGAATGCATGGACATGAAAATGACAAATGAATAATTTTAATGGATTTTCTTCAGGGAAGGAGCCCTTTTGGGATCTCTAGCCAGCTATTTTAAGTATATCCACTGCCTTACCCAAAATTTCAAAAGGCAAAGTAGAGAGAATGATAATTTGCAGTCAGAGTACTTGGTTTTGAATATCAGTCCTGAGAACTGCCACACTGAGTGACGTCTGACCTTGTACAAGACATTTCATTTCTCTGTGCCTTTGTTTTCCTCATTTGTAAAATTTTAGGATGTGACCAGATCTACTCCAAGGTGCCTTCTAATTCTAACTTCAGGAATTCTATCATTCACATAAGGATGATAAGCAAAACAAAAAATAGCATATACATACGTTCATACACACTCTTCTCTTTTGACCACAAATAGTTAAATAACTTCAAGACCAATGTCAAAATTTAGTGTGTGTGTGTGTGTGTGTGCATGGGGGGAGGGTGTAGAAGGAAGAAGAAAGAGGGAAGTTGGTTTTCTAATTATTAGAACCCATACATTCCATATCTATAAGATTTAAGGCATCAAAACACTGTTATAAGTAAAGAGTCTGTGGAATATGTCTGTCAGAGGCCAGATACTGATCTCTTTCCACAGACAATTTGGTTTAAGTAATAATTTTATTTCATTGTAAGTATGACCACACAATAACTATTTAGGCTAGATTGAATGGCCCACACAAATAGACTCTGTGTGAAAGAATTCCTCGGAAATCTGTGTTTTATGGGAGAACTCACAATCTCATAGCTTGAAAAAGCATATTGTGATGGTCAATTCTGTGTTACTTAATACTTATTTAATATTTATTTATTTAATACTTACTTATAGGTTCAGACTCTCCCTTTCTTTTAGGATGGATTCTAGCCATAAGTAGTTTGTATATAAGGAACTTTAGGTCAGTAGTTAATAAGAAAATCTAGTTTTTGTTGCACAGTAGGAAGAGTATTAAATTTATTTTGAAAGGACCTAGATTTGAATGCTGCTTCTGACAGCTGTAGTTTGTATGACATTGGGCAAAGCTCTCTCTGGGTCTGTTTCCTTATCTGAAAAAAGAGAGATTTGGACTAAGTGAGCATAAAAATCCATGTGATTACAAAAGTCCCTCTCATGTCTTAACCTGGTGTTTCTACAGATTGTCCTTGCTCTAATACCCCAGTCACTAGATTGTGGCTTTTATGACTAGGTTTTATTGTTCAGTCATTTCAGTTGCATCCAACTCCTTGTGACCCCATTTAGGGTTTTCTTTCTTTCACTCTAGCAAAGATGCTAGAGTGGTTTGCCATTTTCTTCTCCAGCTCATTTTAAATCTGAGGAAACTGAGTCAAACAGGGTTACGTTACTTGCCCAAGGTGGCATAGCTATTATCTGAGGCCAGATTTAAACTCAGTTCTTCCTGACTCCAGGCCCATCTCTCTATCCACTGTGCCACCTATACTCTATTTCCCTAATATCTGGATGCATTACTTTTGAATATAGTCTGCTATATTCACACTGGGAAAAATATTTTACATTTTCAATAGATTTTGCATTAACTTATTATAATGCCAAGCAAAGTCAACTTCCAAAGTTCAGAATACCAGCATAGTAACTCTCCATTTTATTCAGTGACAAATTAAGACAAAATGTTCACAGAACAGAGAAAATCAAAATACAGCATTCACCAAGTGTGATTCAATAATTTCCAAGTCCTACTCCACCCCTGGAAAGTACATTCATTTAGTCAATCACAAAGTTTCTTTTCTTATATGGAGATTAAGATTAGTTTCCAATTATAAACAAAATATATTCATTTGGTTAATCACAGAGCACAAAATGTCAAGGTTTCCACCCCTGGATCACAACTGAATTGCAGTTATCTTCAGTTAACCCCTACTTCCTTCTCAAAAGGGGCAGTCGAGAATACAAAGGCCACCTATCTGAGCTACAGCAAGGTTAAGATATCATCACAGCATTTAATACTCAAAGATAGGTCTTTTCTTCATCTTGACCCAAGGCAAGTTCTCAGCAATCTCTGTTCCTGGGGAGACAAAACTTAACCAAGCCACAATATACATTGCCAATGTCCTCATCAATTCACTCTCTGCTTGCAGAACAATCTCAGGACCCCTGAAAATATCAGCAAGACCCTCTTCTAGGATTTCTGTAAACATACAACAAGAAAATCCTTCTTCAGGGCTTCTGAACCAACAGCAAGTTTCCAGAACCTCTGCAACAACAGCACAGTCCTTCACCAGCAGACTTATCTGGCAAAACAACCTCAAAACAGAGAGACAAAATACTGGTATCACAGCTATGTCTCCTCAGTTCTTGGCAGCTCTGGGTGGCAGCTCTCAAAAATCCTCGGCAGCTCCGACTGGCCCTCAGAAATCCTCCACAATGCTGCTCCCAAAAGTTCTTCTGCCTCTCTCTCTGCTTGGGCCTTCTCTAAATCCAAGGCACCAGCTCCTCCCAGTTCTGCCCTCTTTTTTACATCAACAAGTACATTCCACAAGTGGGAATCACAAGCTCTGGGTTTCAACACTCAACCTGAAAACCAAGCCAATGCAGGAGGATCTTTAAATTCTATTACTATTTTATCTATTTACATATTATTTCCCTTAGTAAACTGCTAGCTACTTGACATAGGAATAGTTTTCTTTATTATTTTCTTTTGCTTTGTACCTTCATTGACTTTGTACATAACTAAATCCCTACTAAATGCTTGTCAATTGGAGTTAAACTTGTTTTCCTGGAACCCTTTTTTTCATTAGGGTTTTGCTTGGTAAAAGCTACTCCTCACAAAGTGGATTTTTTAGTCCTGAACATGAATTATTACAAAAGCATCTTTTAGGACCCTCACAACTTCTAAGACCAGAAACAACAGTGAAAATTAGTCCTTTGTTTCTGTCCTGATCTTAAACCATGTAAATACCTTTGAATGTTTATCTGCATCTATTATTCAGGTCCATTGCCAGGGATCTTCTACTTACATTTTTCTTTTGGCTAGGAGATGGAGGGAACAATGATAAAATTACAATATCTTTCAAGTGTTAGTGATATTTGGAGAATATGCTAATAGTCTTTAATTATTTGAAGATATTACTTGGATTTCCTGGAAAAGTAATTAGAAAATACCCAGGGGAACAACAGGGAAACCAATTACTTTCCCTCAAACTTCGCCACCATAGGGGGAAAATTTAGCAGATTGAGAGGCACAGATCCAGAAATCCAAAGTGGCCCTGATTATTTTACATCAGATGCTTTGTCCCATCCTCTGACTTCTAGGTACACCAATTTAGAAAATGATGGGCTACTGGAAAATGATTACTCCATAGATATTTAATTGAAATGTTCTTATTTTATATTGTAAATTGGAAGCTTATAGTAGAGCCTTGAGTGATTGCTACTGATCTTCTGCTTTCAATGATATCTACCCTTATTTTCCTAACCCACTTTGACAGTTTTATTCATTAACTTAATCTCTTCCTTTTCTCTGTGGTTTTTTTACTTCAATTACCCACTCCATTTCCTACATGCCACAATAAAGCCTTCCTTTAATCATTTCACTGGATCGATTCATCTCCTGATTTTCCTTTCTCCTAACTCAAATTGACCTGCCATCTTGATATGTAGTCACTTATTAAGGGGGATCATGGGAAATGTATTTTTCCCCATATGGAATGATGATTGTGAGAAAGGGGAGGGAGCCTGCCAATTTTCCTGAAAGTAGATGACCTGGCTGATAACTAAAATCTCTTCGGGCTCTAAAACTAGATGATATAAGAATGAAATTTCTGATGCATGGGTAAAGTGAAAAGAACCTTGGACCAAGGTTCAAGTCCCACTACATGGGGGACCACAAGAATTAGTCTAACTTCCCTAGATCTCAGTTTCTTTGCTTTTAAAATGAAGTTGATGACCTAGTAGGCCTCTAAGTACCTTTCCAGTTTTGATTTCTGATCCTGTGGTCTAATCTCTATGTGGTAAATGATCTCTATGTTAAGAAAGTAGCATTCTCACAAGTTCTGTGGATTTTCTGAGAAAATTTTGTAAAAGAGTTTTAATGAAAAATGATATGAAAACAAACATCTGACTTTAAAATGTTTTCTAATATACTGAATCTTATGTTAAGCCACTATAAGCAAATCACTTTTGTGAAATATGTTGGTCACCCATGTGTGAATTAAATGATTTTGTCAATTAATCCAGTTTCAATTTAATTACTTGGAAGAGAAAATGCAGTTCATTACTAGACCAGTATTCTAGTATTTAGTACTTAATACATGTGTGCAATATATAGATCAACAAACACACACACATACACACATGCAAATACATACAGATACATATGTATGCATATGCATATACTACATAGACAAAAACATGAACACAGATGCACACATACATGTAGATATATACATGTGTGCATAAGTGCATAATATATGGACATAGATTTTATATGTGTGTAGTATATAATATGACATTATAAATTATTTTACATGTATATGTACATGCATGTATTAGGTTTGTATGTATAAATACATGTATATTGTGCATAATGTGTGTATATAATATTGTGTGGATATGCATACACATGTGTCATGTATACACACATAAATATATGCATCTGTTTTTATATATTATATATGTATATGTACACATGGAAACATGCACATATGCATATTCACACATGTTCACGTGTGTCTGTGTAATATGGATTTATGTGTATGTGCATGTATTTCAACCCTTTATCTCCACCAATACAGACACATTTTGAAAGACCGTGTGAGTAACCAATTAGCTACTAAGAATTTGTTTTTAAAAATCATAGTAGCAACCTTTGGTGCTGTAGTAAATTAAATACACTTCTCTAAATAGATTGTGGAATCATTATATTCTTTGAAAATTTTATTTTAATATGCAATCTCAAACAGAACAATACTAGACAAAATCAAAAAGCCTGAGTTTGAGTCCTAGGTCTTTCTCTTAAAAACATGTTATTTATGCACCAATCAGCGAATTACTTACTAAATTGGAGAGGATGAAGTTAGAGAATTTCTATGTAAAACTTACTGAAAGCTTCAGAAGAAAACCATCATATACTTTTTATAATGTGATTCTTGGTGCTTTGAATGTGTGAAAGAGCATAAGGGAGGAAAATTAAATATACATTAGAAAATATATCTCAGGGTTAAGAAATGAGAAAGACCATGATTTTCTACAACATAGAAATTTCAGCCACTTACATCAGCAACACTTTCTAAAGGAAAAAAAAAATCAAATGACATCACAAAAAATGAAACTGATTATACTTTAACAGATAAAAATTTATTATGAATGTTGGGGTCATCCTAACTCAGTTGTCAATGAAATGAGAAAAAAAAACTTATTAAAGCAAGATGACTATTAATACAAATCTAAAATAACTAATAACAGGGAAAGAAAAAAAAAAAGATTTGAAATGCAATTAAAGCAACACCAACCTGACCCACGGAGTTAAGTCGCCAGCACAGAAAAATATGAAGTAGAAGGAATATAAGCCACTGACAAAGATTGTAATATTCATATGAAGTTTACCTTGAACAAATCAAGTCTGATGAGAACAAAAGAGTTTTAACTCACTTTAGCCAGCGAACAATTGATCTTTTAAAGCAGAGATGAAAATAGTGGTATACAATATAAATTTATTTGTCAAAGATCAAGAAGGATGGTAAATATAAATTTATACATTAACAAGATACAGTAGAAGGAAAACAAAAGAAATTAAAGAAAGCTTTTTAAGAAAGATATCTAGGTGTAGCTAAATGGTGCCATGAAGAGCTAGGTGAAGTATTTGATATGAAACCAAAAAGACTTCATTGAGTTCTTATTTGGCCTAAGTCACTTACTAGCTGTGTGACCTAGTACAAATCACTTAACCCCTGCCTACCTCAGTTTCCTTAATTGTAAAATTAAAATAAAAGAACCTATCTTCCAATTTTGTAATACCATATTTCCCCGATAATAAGACACTGTCTTATTAAATTTTTTGGACAGAAAAACACCAGAGGGCTTATTTTCAGGGGAGGGCTTATTTTAATGAACATTGAAAGCAATTTTAATAAACAGGTAAATGTGAACAAAAAAATGTACCTTTATTCAATAAGCAAATCACTGGGGAAGAACAGGATGACGCGCTCACTGCTGCAGCTCTGATTGGATGCAGCTCGGAGCGCGGCATGCGTTTCACCCTGGGGGGGGGGGGCGGTGCATACAGAGGGTACCGTAATGTAGAGTGTAGAGCAGGAGATCACCTTCACTACAGTAGCAATCTCAACAGGGCAGTAAAGGGAGGGCTTATTTTCGGGATAGGTCTTATCGGGGAAACACGGTAGGGATCAAAGAAGATAACTTGTAATACACTTAGCACAGTGTCTGAAACACAATAGATACTTAAAAAACATGTTTACTTTCTTCCTTCTTAAGAGACCTAACTAATCAAAATCATAACAAGGGTATTTAAGGATAAAACTGGGACTTAAACAATAAGATATAAAATGGAAAAGATTTGCAAATACTTTGCAGGGTTATCTTTTCACCACCAAAGGCAATGGAGTGGCTATGTTTTGACTCCTTTAACACAGTTCTGTATATGCTGCTGGAAGAGGTTGAAGTGGCACTGAAGAAACTAAAAAGGGTAAAAATAGCTATTCTAGACCTTCTACAAACAGAGACTGTCTTTGGTGAAGGAAGTAAAATTGTGAGAGCATTCATGAATTGCTTCTCAAGGTCTGTTAAAGATGGGAGAATATGAGTCTTTGAAAATATCTTGGACCTTATTACTACAAAAAAAAACTGGAAAATATTAACAACAATTCATATCCATACTTCACAATCTATATAAAAGTTTTATTAGAATATTCTATATTCAAGATGCAGGAAGGATAGAGAGCTCATTCTGCAGTCAGGGAGACTAGGATCAAGTCCCATCTTTGAAACATACTGGCTGAGAGACACTGGTCAAGTCACAACCTCCATGACCTAGATAATTCTCTAAGGCTAAGTTGAAGAGTAGGTCCTGATCTTCTTTAATAGAAGAATTTTTGTTCTTCCTGATGTGATAAAATCACAGATCTTATGTACTTCTCAAAGCTACCATTTAAAAACATAAATGAATGAAAAAGAAAACAAAAATCTACACGTGTCAAAAGAATTTTTAATGAATGATTCACAAGACAACAGAAAGGATTTCTAAAGCAATATTCTACTGAAGACAACATTGTTTTATAATCATGAAATTGATAAAAGATTGGAAGAAATCAAAATCCTTTTGTGTTAATTTTTTACTGTTTATTTTTTTCAAAAACTGATTCAATACAGCAAGATCTTCTAATGTTCTCTACCAATAAGATGTCAACCATATATATTTGTCAAAGTCATACCTTGAACCTATATAATGGACAACAATATTATAGTAATAGTCACAATACAAATGACATAACTAAAGAGAAAACTGGTTAATGATTCTCTAACAATTAAAGATCAATAGGAGGCATGACTGTCAAATGTGTTCACCACTGACATTGAGAAGGTAGTTTAAGTAGAAAAGGAATTCCCTAAGTTAAGGAAGTAATTCAGATACTCATCTTTTGAAGATAAAATTGTATTATTTACATCGGGCCCTGGGACAGGGAATAGACTTCTAAATGAGATACATAATTATTCAAAACAGTTTAACATAATTACCCACACAGGAAAAACTGAATGTATGAAGAGGAATGACTACTATACATACTTTAATATGTAGTTGTTTAGATAACCCGAGGAATATATACTACCATACACATTTTTGATGCAGACAGAGATAAGAAGCTGAGATGGATTATTTTTTTAGTAAATGTCTTTTTGGGGGAGCATATAAAATGTATTTCAATATTAGCCATGTTTCAAAGGAAAACAGAAAGAAAAACATCAAAAGAAAAATAAAGTGGAAAATGTATGCTTCAATCTGCATTCATAATTCATCAGTTCTATCTCTGAAGTTGAATAGCATTTTTCATTATGGGTTCTTGGAACCACTGTATTGATCAGAGTAGCTATGTCTCTAATACACAGTTGATCATCCTTACACTATTTTTATCAATATGTACAATGTTCTCTTGGTTCTACTCACTTCACTTTGCATCATTCACATTTGCATCAAGAAGACCACTGTTCTTTTTCTGAAATTATCTTGCTTGTTATCTATTATGACACAATAGTATTCCAACACAATTGTATACCACAATTTCTTCAGCCATTCCCAAATTCATTGGCATTCAATTTTCTAATTTTTTACTACCACAAAGAGTTGCTAATTAATATTTTTATACAAATAGGTCATTCTCTTTGATCTCTTCGGCGTACAGAACTAATCAGTATACAACTTTGTGTCCTTTTGGGTGTATTTCCAAGTTGCTCTCCAGAATGGTTGGACCAGTTCACAACCCCAACAATGATACATTTGTGTTCTTATCTTTCACTATCTCCTTCAACATTTGACATTTCCTTTTTATATCATGTTAGCCAATTTAATAGGTTGCTGTTGTCTTTCAGCTGTTTTACAGTTGTGTGCAAATCTTCATGAACTTATTGGAAGTTTTCTTGACAAAGATATTGGAGTGGTTTTCCATTTCCTTCTGCATCACATTTTAAAAATGAGGAATTGAGAAAAACTGGGTTAAGTGATTTACTGAGGATTACACAACTAGTAAAATGATTGAGGTAGGATTTGAATTCACAAAGATGAGTCTTCTTAACCCTAAGTTTTGCACTATATCCTCTGTACCACCTAACTGCTCCTAATCTTAGGTATGAGGTAGTATCTCAGAGTTGATTTAATTTGCATTTTTCTAATTCTTAGTGATTTTGAACATTTTTTTCATGTGACTATTATTAGAATTGATTTCTTCTTCTAAAAACTTCCTCCTCATAACCTTCTCCATTTATCAACTGGGGAATGGCTCTTATTTTCCTAAATTTGGTTATTTTTACTCTATATTTGAGAAAAGAAGGCTTTATCAGAGAAACTTTCTGTAACTGTTTTCCCCATTTTCCTGTTTTCCTTCTAAATTTGGCAATATTAGTATGTTTGCACCAGACCTTTTTAATTTCATGTAATCAAAATTATCCATTTTACTCCCCATGATATTTTCTATATCCTATTTAGTAATTAAATCTTTCCTTATACTTAGATCTTCTCCAAGTTCCTTTAATTTACTTATGAAATCACACTTTATGTCTAAATCATTTATTCATTTTGTAGGCATTTTGCAGGACACAGGCAAGCAGACAGCTAAGATTGGATTGTGAGTGTTTGTTTATGGGAAGGCTTTGCAAGGGTGTTGCTTCCTGTGGTGATAAGGTGAATTAAATTCTTTGTTGCTATGATGGATTCAGTTTTCTGGTGTTAGGATTTCGCTTTCTGGTGTCTGAATAAATGTTTTTCTTCTCTCTTCCATATGGAGAGTCTGTTATATTTTGTGATTCAGAGCTATGCTGTCATATGCATAGTGTCCATTGTGGCTGTGAAAATTGACTTGGCGATACAAGTACCAAAGAATCAATAACCCAATAAGCTTTTATTAAAAGCCTACCACATTGCTAATCAATGAGGAGTCAAAGAAAATGCAAAAACAATTTTTTGTCTCTAATAGAAGGTTCCTCTTAAACTGAGGATTAAAGAAAATCAAGGATTCCAAGAAGTGAAGGTCAAGAAAGAGAACATCCAAGGCATAGGACAGATACAGACATAGTAAGTGCAAAGCCATGGAATGTCCTATGTGGAAAAAAGGAAGTAGATCAGTATGACTATTCAGAGGAGAATGTGTCTGATCCCAGAAGTAATGGGGAGTCACTGGAGATTACTGAGTAGGGAGGTAATATGTTAAGATTTATATTTTAGGAAAATCATTTTGGCAACTGAGTTAAAAATATGTTAGAGTAGGAAGAAACTTAAGGAAGAGAATCAAAGAAGAAAAAAACTGGTTAAAAAAAGCACCTACGTGAATCAAGAAAATGGGAAATATTGAAGAAATATTGGAGATATGGGTAAAAAGTAGTCGACAAAGTAGATATGTGCAGTAAGGGTGAGTAAGGAATTTAGTTTGACAATAAAATATGGATATAGGTGACAAGAAGAATGTGGGAGCACTCAACAGCAGAGAGGGGGATTTGTTTGATTTTTTATATATATTTTTTGAGAAGGGGGAGGGAAAATAATGCATTCTATTTTGAGAATGTTGATTATGAGATTTCTCTGAGATAGTCTGTATTAGCAAGCACCTAGCACACCCAGGATGGCCTGCTAGCACAGATTTCTTGATCTGCTTTGCTAAAGGAAAGACAATTTTTTTTAAGCAATTGGAGTTAAATAACTTGCTCAAGGTTACACAGCCAGTTATTTCTGGGTGTGGTGCTAAGTATCAGAGCCCGGATTAGATCCCAAGTCATCCCGACTTTGGGGCCAGTGCTCTTACTCACTGCGCTACCTGGCCACCCCAAGGAAAGACAATTTTAAAGGAGTCAATAATCTTACTTTAATTACAGATAAGCAGAAAATACAAGCAGAGAAATTAGCACAGAGATTCAAGAGACAGGGCTCCTATTATCTAAACAAATCCAAGTAATCCAACCACTTACATACACCTCCAGACCAAGACAGCACAAACCTTTGAGTACAAACTACTCAGAGTCTCATGCAGGGAATCAAAAGGTCATTCTCATAAGTGAAGACATAGGCTTAGAGCCAGAAGTCACCAAATCCCTTGTGACTCAATGCCTAATTTGCTTAGTACCAAAAGGTGTGAAAACCTTCCTACAAGAAAGCCTTTTCCTAAGCAAGCTTCTCCTTAGGCAACTTCTTCCCATAATGGGCTCTATGTGACTCAGGATATATCACAGATGTCATTGAAATACCTGTGTGCCTTTAGACCTGGGAACATGCTCTTGTTCCAAGGGAAAGGGGACATATGTGGTCACATAGGCCTATTAAGGGATTGGAAAGTTCTTATATTCCATTAATATAACAATCTCCTCCTGATTTTTCTAGGAAAATACCCCTCTTGTTTTCCCCACTCTCTCTAATTTTCATTCTCTCTCAATTTCTTGGTTCCTCTTCTTCCACTTTGAAAGCATTTGCATACCTCCCCCATCCTTAAGAAAAGAGAAATTGAAAGAATCCACCAATTGCCTCTTGAAAGAGATACAAGGAAAACTCCTAGAACTATTGTAGCCAAATTCCAGAATTCCCTGGTCAAGGAAAAACTATTGCAGGCAGCCAGAAAAAAACTGATATCATCAAAACACAACCAGGATAACACAAGATCTGGCAGGTTCTACATAAAGTAATCAGGGGGCTTGGAATATGATATTTTTTAAGTCAAAGAAGCTAGGATTAAAACCAAGAATCACCTACCCAGCAAAACTGGACATAATACTTCAGGGGAAAAATGGATATTCAATGAAATAAAGGACTTTTAAGCATTCTTGATGAAATCACCAGAGCTGAATAGAAAATTTGATTTTCACAGATAAGAACCAACAGAAGCATGAAAAGGTAAACAGGGAAGAGAAATCATAAGAGACTTTTTAAAATTTAACTATTTACATTCCTACATGGAAAGTTGATATTTGTAAATTATGAGACCTTTCTCAGTATTAGGGTAATTGGAAGAAATAGAGATAAAAAGATAGATAGACATACAGACAGACATAGGGCACAGGGTGAGCTGAATATGAAGGCATGGTATCAAAAAATAAAATTAAGGGATGAGAGAGTAATATATTGGTAGAAGGAGAAAGGGAAAGATAGAATGGGGTAAATTATCTCATACAAAAGAGGCAAGAAAAAGGTCTCACAATGGAGGGGAAGTGGGGGTAGGCAAGAGGGAATGAGTGAACTTTGCCCTTATTGGATTTGGCTTAAGGAGGGAATAACATGCAGACTCAATTGGGTATCTTAATGTGTGGGGTGGAAAACTCCATTCAAAATTTAATCAAGAACATGGGTGTTTCTCAGGATAAAAACAGGAAATTTTCATTCTCTTCCACTGTGGGAAGAGGGAGGTCCTCTCCATGACTGATAAGGGAGAAGAGGCATGTTATAGAAGAAGGAACAAGAATGTATACCCTAAAGCAGTCAAGAACTCGTCCACAGCTGTCCCTCCTCCTATTGTCTGGGAGGCAGGCTCAAGTCTAGGCATAAAAATCTTTCCCATTGGCAAGTAACAAAGAAGCCCACCACTATCCCCTATTGGCTGGGAGGCAAGCAGGAAAGCAGGGTATTGTTCATGTCCTTATTTGGCAAATGCCAAAGGTAGGGAGGGGAAAATGGTCACCAGCAAGGGTAAAGGTTGAAAACCCCTAAAGGGCCTAATGCTGATAAGGGTGAGGCAAACAAGTTTGGAGGACAAAAGACTCCCAAAGATGCCTAATGCTGATATGGCAGTAGTAAAAAAAGGGGGAACGGGGAAGCCAAAACTCTAGCTTGCTCCCACAAAAAAAAACTTATAGGCTGAGAAGTTTCACCTTTCCTATTCATTACCCTACAGGAAAGCAAAGGGATTAAGGGGTGGGGATGTGTAATAATAATGAAATTTGAAGTTCCTTTTGTATTGCTAAGCTGAGAGGTACTTAGCACTTTGTAATTAATCAAGCCTTCCTTAAAGAGACAGAAGGTATGAACACCGGTTTCTGACATAAGGGGAAAGGGGTTGGCTAAAATCAGGAAGGAGCTAATGTATATAAGGAGAAGGCCATGCTAGGTTAGACAGATCTTCTTGGAGCAAGCTCTGTGGAGGCAGAAGCTGCTACTGACAGGGAGGCTGAAGAGGAAAGGCCCCCCAGGCTGGAGAGAATGATTTTGATTTTGGGAGCCTGGGTGAGGTGATTTTGATTCTGGAAGCCTGGGTGAAGTGATTTTGATTCTGGAAATCATCTGGATGCTTAGGAGCTGCTGAGTCCAAGGGCTAGCCAGAGCTTTGGGGAGCTGCAAAAGATGTCCCAGGGCCAGTTGGGGCTACTGAAGACTGAGGAAGCATGACTGTGATGCTGATACTTTTTATGAACTGGTTTGTGGCTTTGTTAAACCTTAACTTCCCAGGAACAGAGATTGTAAAGGATTTAAGGTGGACTGGACCTCAGTGTGGAAAAGGAACAGCATGGAGAGCTGGATGAGGACCTAGGAGCTGTCTTCTTTGACAGTTTGGTGAATCCAGGAAGGACCTGGGACCATGAAAGGGGATCAAGGGAATCTGAGAGACCACCCCCAGTCAAGCTGAAAGAAGACTTTACTTGGATACTGTGTACTGACTGAGAAGTTGTAATTTACTAGTGACCTAGGGGTAGAGGGCCTGTGTATTTTCTGATGATTGAATAGTGAATGATAACTGAATAAGTTACTGATTTGAGTTGACTTAGTGTGCCCCATAAGTGGAGAACTTTGACTATTGTATTTTGTGACCCTTATAGAGGTACACATCCTTAAGGATGATTAAGTTGATTGAATGATTGAGTTAGTAACTGATTGGTTGACTAAATGATTGTACTTTGTTCAAAATGATGTGAGCACTGTGGTGAAAACTATGTGGCCATTTGCTGTGATAAGTTGTTATGAATGCCATATTTTGATTACCTGTGATAAGTTGTAATATTGTGAATGCTGTAACTTGAGTTACTGTGAATCTTTTGCTCTTATTTGTTACTGAATAGAGTGTTCACTATACTATGTAGTCAGACCTTTGAAAGCTGTTCACAGTAGCATTCTTCTGGAAAGCTGCTTGGGCTTGGCGTTACAGAATGATAGAAGGGAGGGCAGATTGGAAGAGAGAAAGGGGTAATCAGAAGCAAACATTTTTGAAAAGGTACAGGGCCAAAGGAAAAAAAATAGAATAAGTAGGGGGTGCAATAGGATGGAGGAAAATAAAGTTAGTCTTTCATGACATGCCCATTATGTAAGTGTTTTGCATAACTACATATGTATAACCTATATTTAATTACTTGCCTTCTCAAGAAGGGTTGACAGAAAGGAAAGAAAGGAAAGAATTTGGAACTCAAAGTTTTAAAAAGAAATGTTAAATGTAGTTTTTACATGCACCTGGTATATAATATAAACAGGCAATGGGGTATAGAAATCTATCTTGCCCTACAAGAAAGTAAGGGGGAAGGGAATGGGGGAGGGTGATAGAAGGGAGGGCAGACTGCGAGAAGGGGTAGTCAGAATGCATACCATCTTGGTGTAGGGGGAGGAGAAAGATGGTGAGAAAATTTGGAACTCAAAATCTTGTGGAAATTAATTAATTGAATACTCCTCTTCACATTATATGCTTTAGTCAGACTGGAAAGTATAACTAGTAGAACTCTCTTCTGAAGTGTCATATCTCCACTTCTACCTGTTGGCATTTGATTCCTCCCATAATATTTAGTGTTTACTTTTCCAGGGAGTTTCACCTTCTTCCCTGCCTCTTCTCCAGTATAGTTGATTCAATTAATTTATTCAACAATCATTTATTAAGCACCTACAAAGTACCAGGGGCTGTGCTAAGTTCAGGGGATCCAAATAAGAAAAAGAAGGCTGTCTCTGCCTGCAGTGAGCTTATAATCTAATGAGAGTAGACAATACATAGAAAAGGAAGTTATAAAGGTGGGGATGGGGGCAGGGCAAAGCTTCTTATGAAAAAATGGAGTGAAATGCAAAATCCAGGTTCTACATTCTATGAAGGAAACCTTTGGGTAGTACTCTACCCTTCAGTCCCGTGATCCAAGGTGAAGGGAGACTAGTAGGGTAGATAGGAATGTTTTGAGTATATCTAAGGTAGAGTTAATCACAATGAGGATATCTTATCTTGGGAGACTGAGGCATCTTGTTTCCTGAAATTGAGAGGAAAACAGAAAAAAATGAGATCGAAAAAAGACTGAAATGCATAGTAAATATAACTGTCAATGCGACTGGGATGATCTCACTCATAAAACAGAAGAAGAAAGCAGAGTGGATTAGAAACCAGAATCCAACAATACATTGTTTAAAAGAAACACAGTACAACCAGAGAGACACACAGAATTAAAATAAACATATGGAGCAGAATCTATTATGCTTCAAAAGACAGGGCTGGCAATCATAATCTCAGATAATGTAAAAGTAAAAATAGAACTAATTGAATGGAATAAGAATAGAATCTATATTTTGGTAAAAGGAACCACAGACAATGAAGTAATCTAAATGCTAAATTTATGTGCACTAAATTGCATAATATCTAAGTTCTTAAAGGAAAACTTCGGTGAATTACAGAAGGAAATAGAGAGTAAAACTATATTAGTAGGGGACCTCAATGTTTCCCTCTCCGCGCTAAATAAATCTAACCAAAAATAAATAAGGAAGAAGTGAAGTAAATGAAAAAGATCTTAGAAAAGTTAGATATTATATACCTCTGGAGAAAACTGATTATCATAAAAAGAGTACCTTTTCTAAGTTGAACATGACACTATCACAAAAATTGACCATGTATTATAAAAAACTTACAGCCAAAGGCAGAAAAATCAAATTCATCCATTTCAGAACATAATGAAATAAAAAACACTTTTAACAAAGGGCCATGGAGGCATATATTGAAAACTAATTGGAAAATAAATATTATAATAACAAAGAAAGAAGGGGTTAAAGAACAAATTGTGCAAGTAATCAATAATTTCAAAAAAGAGAATGATAGCAACGAGACAATAAAACCAGTACTTGCAGAAAATTATATCTGTGAATGCTGTTATCAATAAAATAGAGAAAGAGCAAATGGATGAATTTGGCATGGAAATAAAAAAAAAACTAGAAAAAAACCAATTGAAAATCCCTATTTAAACATAAAAATGGAAATCCTGTTAAGTTAAAGGACAAATTAGTAAAATTGAAAGTAAAATGCATTTTTAACTAATAAATAAAAGTAAAAGCTGGTCTTATAAACAAACAAATACAATAGATAATTACTGGTTTATTTGATATTTAATAATAAGACTTTCAAGTTACTAAAATAAAAAATTAAAAAGGTAATAAATATTTTAAAATGCAAAAGACAATAAATAAAAATACACCACCAATGAAGAGATTAAAGTAATTATTAGGAGTTATTTTGTTGAATTATATGCCAGTAAAACTGACAATCTAAATGAAATAAATTAATATTTACAAAAATATTAATTTGCCCAGATTACCAAAAGAGGAAAAAAAATACCTAAATAACTCTGTTTTCAAAAAAGTCATTGATCAGGCCATCAGTGAGCTCTGTGAGAAAAAAATCACAAAGATAAGGATTCACAAATCAAACAGTTTAGGAACAATTGATCCCTATCTTTAAAAGTCAGTAAATAAAGAATCCTACCAAATTCCTTTTTTTTGAAACAAATATAATTTTTTAAATCTAATTTATTTCTAGTTTTCAACATTTACTTCCACAAGTTTTAAATTTTCCACTTCCCAGCCCTCTTCTTCCCCAAGAGGGCTTGCAATCTGATATAGACTTTACATATACATTCTTATTAAACATTTTTTTATGTTAGTCATGTTGCACAGAAGAATTATAATAAATGGGAGAAACAAAAAAAGAAAGAAAATAGTTTTCTTCATTCTTCATTCAGACTTCATAGCTCTTTCTCTGGATATTAATGGCATTTCTGTCATGAATCCTTTTGAAATGGTTTAGGTCCTTGATATTGCTGAGAAGGGCTAAGTCTATCAAAATCATCCATTGCACACTGTGGCTGTTAGTGTGTATGATGTTCTCCTGGCTCTACTCACTTTAATTAGCATCAGTTCATAGAAATCTTTCCAGTTTTTTTTCCCCTGAAACCTGCTCTTTTCATATAGCACAATAGTATTCCATTCCATTCATAGTACCACAACTTGTTTAGCCATTCCCCAATTGTTGGGCAACCCCTTGATTTCCAGGTTTTGGCCACCACGAAGAGAACTGGTATAAACATTTTTATACATGTGGGTCCTTTTCCCATTTTTATGATACCTTTGGGATACAGCCCTAGAAGTAAGTGAGTGAGTGAGAAGGTTGAGTCAAAATGCATGGACAATTTTTTAGCCCTTTGGGTATAGTTACAAATTGTTCTTCAGAATGGTTGAATCAGCTTCTAGCTCCCCCAGCAATGAATTAGTGTTCCAACTTTCCCATATCTTCTCCGAAATTTATCATTTTCCTGTTTGGCATGTAAGCCAATCTGATAGGTGTGATGTGGTATCTTAGAGTTGTTTTGATTTACACCTCTATAATCAATAGTGATTTAGAGCACTTTTTATGACTCTAGATAGCTTTAATTTCTTTCTCTGAAAACTGCCTGTTCATATCCTTTGAATATTTATCAATTAGGAAATGACTAGTATTCTTACAAATTACAAATATGATTTTGATACCTAATCAAGGGAGTGCAAAAACAGAGGAAGAAAACTATAAACTAATGTCCTTAATGAATATCAATGCAAAATTTATTTTTACTAAAATACTAGCAAGGAGATTACAGCAATATATCATGAACATCATTCACTATGACTAAGAGATATTTATACCAGTAATGCAGGACTGGTTTAATATTAGGAAAATTATTAGCATAATTGACCATATCAATAACAATAACAACAAAAATCATGGAATTATATAAAAAGAATTAGAAAAAGTCTTTAACAAAATACAACACCCATTTCTATTAAAAACCTTAGAAAGCACAGGAAGCAATTGGGCCTTTCTTTAAAAAAAGAGTAATATCTATCTAAAATCAGGAGCAAGGGGGCAGCTAGGTGGTACAGTGAATACAGCACTGGCCCTGGAATCAGGAAGATCTGAGTTCAAATCCAGCCTCAGATACTTAAAACAAAAACTAGTATCGTGGCCATGAGCAAGTTGCTTAACCCCAATTGCCCTCCAAAAAGCAAAAAATAAAAAATAAATAAAATCAAGAGTAAGCTTTAGCTGTAATAGGGATAAACTTGAAGCCTTCTCAATAAAATCAAGAATTAAGCAAGGATGTCCAGTGTCACCAGTATTATTCAATATTGTATTAGAAATGCTAGCTATCACTTAACCATTACTAGCCATGTGACCTTTGGCAAGTCACTTAACCCCAATTGCCCTGCCTTCCCCCCTTCCAAAAAAAAAAGAGAAAGAAATGCTAGTTATAGTAATAAGACAGAAAAAAAAATTAACTGAAAGAATAAAACATAAGCAATGAGGAAAAAAAAAAACTGCCATTCTTTCAACATGATGTGATGGTATACTTCGATAAGCATAGAAAATCAACTAAAGACTAACGGAAATAATTAATAACTTCATCAAAAATGCAGGATTTACTATAACCCACATAAATCATCAGCATTTCTATTTACTACCAAGAAAACTCAGCAGAAAGATATAGAAAGAGAAAGTCATTGTAAAAAAAAAAACACACTTCAACAATATAAAATATTTGGAAGTCTACTTGCCAAGATGAACAAGGGGATTATACCAACACAAATACAAAAAAAAAAAAAGTTCATGCAAATAAAAAAATAAATCTAAACAATTAGAGAAATATTAATTATTCATGGGTGTTCTGAGCAATATAAGAAAAATGACAATTTTACCTAAATCAATGTAAATCAGTAATATGCTAAACTATCAAATAATTATTTTATAGAGCTAGAAAAAATATTAAGAAAAATTCATCTCAAAGAATAAAAATTCAAGAATATCCAGTGAATCAATGAAAATAAAAATATTATAGTAAGAAACCTTGTAGTTCCAGATGTCAAATATAAAGCAACAATCATGAAAAAAATATAGTATTGACTAAGAAATAGTATGGCAGATTAGATAGATAGATTGGATAAATAATGATAGCAAATGACCATAGTAATCTAGTGTTTGATAAATCTAGAGATTCTAGCTATTTGGGACAACTCACAATTCAACAAAAATTACTGTGAAAACAGTATGGTACTGGCTAAGAAATAGAGTGTTTAATCAGTGGAATAGATTAGGGACATAATACACAATAATAAATGATTATAGAAATCTAGTATTTGATAAACTCAAAGGTAGGAACTGTTGAACAGTTTTTCTGGGAAAACTAAAAAGGAGTTTGGCAGAAACGAGGCACAGACCAATACCTCACAATGTATACCAAGAAAAGATCAAAATGGGTAAATGATTTAACATAAAAGTTGACAATGAATAAATTAGGGGAGCACTGAAAAAATATACTTATTAGATTTATGAATAAGGGAAAAATTGACCAAAAAGACATAAATGGGATTAGAGGAAGTAAAACAGGTTATTTTGATTATATAAAATTAAAAAGCTTTTGCAAAATAAAAAGAAAATGCAGTCAAAATGAAAAGGAAAGCAGCAAATTGGGCAAAATGTTGAAAAAGTTTCTTTCATAAAGGCTTAATTTCTAGAATATATAGAGAACTGAGCCAAATTTATTTTAAAAAAAGAGCCATTTCCCAGTTGATAAACGGTGAAAGAATGTAAAAAGGCAGTTTTCAGAAGAAAAATTAAGAGCTATCTATAGGCATTATTAAAAATGAACTAAATAACTACTATTCAGAGAAATGTAAATTTAAAAAATCTAAGGTACCCAATCACACCTATTCAATTAGCTAACATTACAAAGTAAGACTTTGACTGTTGGGGATGAAGGAATAAAAAATAGAGATAGTGGTATATTATTGATGGAGGTGTAGACTAGTGGGTGAACAGTTTCTAACTATGATCAAAGGGCTGTAAATCTGTATACATTCTTTTACCCAAGTAGTTGTATATCTCAAAGAGATTTAAAAAAAAAGGAAATTCTATTTCTACAATATTTGTAGCAGCTTTTCTTATGGTGGCAAAGAATGGGAAATCAAGAGGATGATGATCGTTTGAGGAATTGCTGAACAAGTTGTAGTATAGGATTGTGATGGAATATTATGCTGTGAGAAAGGAAAAGCAGGATGATTTCAAGAAAATGTGGAAGAACTATAGGAATGCAAAACAAAATGAGCAGAATCATTGGAACACTGTAAAACATTAATAGCAATATTGTAATGATGATCAGTTGTAAAAGATTTAGCTACTCTGATCAAAACAAGTATCCAAGAAAATTCCAAAGGACTCATGATGAAAAATGTCATCTGCTTCCAAGGACAGAATTGATAAACTCTAAATGCAGGTTGAAACATTTTTTACCTTATTTTTACTGTTGTATTATTTTTTTTTCTTTTGAAACTTGGCTACTATGAAAATGTTCTATATGATCTCACATGCATCATTGAAATCAAAATGCTTGCCTTCTCAGTAAGTGGGCAGTGGAGGGAGAAAGATCATTTGAAAATCAAAATTAAATATATATATATATATATATATATATATAGTTAATTTTTTTGTTACATTATTGGGAAATATGCAAGAAGTTAGTGAAATAATTTAAATTAAAAAATAATCAACTATATAATCAACGTCAAAGGAAAATTCCTACCAAATATCCTTCTTAACACCTTTAAGAATATATATTTCTAAGAATTAAGTACAATAGAAAAAGAGGGACAGAGTCAATAATTATAATGCAATAACAGAAATTGATTAAAAGAGGGTACCCAAAATAGGTATCTTGGAAGTTTTAATTACATTAAGTATACAAGATGAAAAAAAGGATTAAAAATATAATTGTCATGAAATACTGCCTTTCCTTTTCCCCTCCCCCATAAACATCTAGAATAGACAAAGAAAAAATTGATGCCAAGTCATGCTGGGATAGATATTTTTAGAAAAATTTATAGCAAATTAAGCTAAAAAAACTAATGAATAAAACAAGTTGAAAGGGAGGAGAAAATGAGGATGTTACTTGGATAAAAGAGGGAAAGAATTAAATAACTACACAAAAGAAAGAAATAGTGGCAGTAGACTTCAATGCCTCTTCCTCAATTTTAGGTAAGTCTAATAGGGAGATAAACAAGGATAAATATAGAATTGAGTGATTTTCTGGAGACAATAAAGTTAAAAGGCTCATGATAGGCTGTTGCTGGCTGCTACTACTATTGCTGTACCTGAGACGTGGGTGGTGCTGGCTCAGCCCTCCACGTGGCCTGATCAGTCACATGGCATTTTTAATAAAGGGTCCATTCTAAAATTATTACTTGGGGCTTGTTGGCATTAATCAAGGTACATTTGGAGTCCTTAGAGAGATTTGACAGCATTCTGTGTTACTGTCCAAGGACCAAGATCCTAGCTCAGCCTCAGTGGATGGAGGCCCCTCAGCTTTGACTTCCTTGAGCAGCTGACCATCTGAAATTTTCTCAGAGCTCAGAACTCAAGGCTGAGAAAATCCAAACCATCCCCTGACATCCATCAGATCAAGTTTTGCCACTTTGGACCCAGATCTCTGTGTCAGTCTCTGGAGGTGAGTGGTTATCTGTCTGTTGTGTTTGTGTACTTGCTTTTCTGTTTGTATGTCTGTATCTAACAACTTCTGTGGTCAAAAATTGGCCAGGGAAACTGTTGGTCTTCCAACTCTCTCCTTATCTCCCCTTTAGAGAAGGAGAGAAAAGGAGAGGGGTGGGGAGCCATCGAGATTTTGCCTAAGAGGAAGAGCTCTGGGCCTCGGGGGTAGGCATCTTCTTGCCCAGATTCCTAGGGGGTCTAGCCCCTGATGAAGATCCAAGGCCCCTTGTCTTGAGGAGGGAAAGATTGCACTTGCCTCCCAGCTTCTACCAGATCCTCATTTGACCCTTTGTGCATCCAGGACCTCCAGTTTGGGGGTGAGTAAAAATCTGTTCTGGTTAAAAATCTGTTCTGGTTCTGGAGGGTGGAGGGCTAGACGTAGCCATTTGTGCAGGGGGCATCTCCTCCCCATTAAAGCTTTGGGACACCAAAGCCTCTTGACCGTCAGTACTCTGTTTGTCTGTCTTTTCATCCTAGAACATGGGAGGTTCAGCCAGTACATCAAAAACTCCCCTGGGTTGCATCCTAAGCCATTTTAGAGTGGTCTATCAGGATGGGGCAGATTATGGGGTGCCCTTGAAGAAGAGGAAACTCATTTCTTATTGCATGAATGAGTAGTCCACGTTTGGGGTGGGCTGCCCCCCTCAGGGAAGTTTCAAAAAGAAAATTATCCATTGGGTGTGGTGGGTGGTCACAGGGAATCCAGGACATCCAGATCAATTCCCTTATACTGAAGTCTGGCTAGGTCTCATCACCTATTCTCCTCCCTGGCTTAGGAACTGTTCTTTCCAAAGGGTTATCCAAATCCTTGTGGCCCACCCGCTCCCGGATACTCCTAAGACAAAACCTCCCACAAAAATCCTACAGGATCATAGCGAGTTGTATAATTTCCCACCACTTTACAACCCCTCCCTCCTCCTCTTCCTCCAAAAACTCAAAAGGCAGGGGGTGAGGCAAAACTTTTTACTGTGCTGGTCCTTCCCCTCCTCCTGAGCATTGGGAAAGTGGGGAGGTCGGCCCCTCTTTGGTAATCCCTCCCCTCCGATCAAAGAAGCAGGCAGGCTAAATCTCCTGCCTGACCAATTAAAGCCAATTGAGTGTGGAGCTTTGAGATTGGCAGATTCAAAGCTCACTTTCAAAAGGTCCATCAAAATGTTCCTTGTTGTTGCAATAATTTGAAATTTTTAACTTGGAAAAGTAACAATTTTTTTTTTTTACAAAATGCTTTCGCAAATTCTGAGAATTAATCATTAAGAAATTGGAAATAAAGGGGAGGCCAGGGAGCACATCGAGTAAGAGCACCAGCTCCAGTGTCAGGGAGGACCTGGATCAAATCCGGTCTCAGGTACTTAGCACCACACCCAGAAATAACTGGCCTAGTAACCTTGAGCAAGTTACTTAACCCCAATTGCTTTAAAAAAAAAGAAATTGGAAATAGGATATTGAGATTGCTTGAAAAAAAACAAAACAGAAGTTTTTAGGATATTGGGATTGCTTAAAGAAAAAAGCTTTTTGCTATCTCAGCTTGAATTGTTCCTTGAATTTGTAAAAGGAAAATTAATAGCGTTTGTAAAACACTTCATTGTAAAATAAAATGACTGGCATATGTTGGTATCTCTCTAACTTTGAATCCATGCCAGAACTGATAAAGTCAATTATTTTATAAGTCATTTATTTATTGTTATTTTGTTGCCATCTTTCTGAGACTGTATTGTGTTTCTAAAGTCTGTTTCACTAAGTGAACTTAATAAACATTTTTGAAGTAGGAATAGTATTACAGCTATATTTTTAAAAAATCGGAATTTTGTATTGCATGTGTATTGGGTTTTTTGTTATAAAATTTGTTCATTTAAAACATATTTGGATAACAAACAGGTAGTAATAATATTGATATTTCATTTAAAATCTTGGCTAAATTATGTAATTTTGAAAAATTGTGAACTCTGATGTTAAAAACAATTTTCTTATTACTATTCTGAAGCTGTTGAGGATATAGATATATGTATGTTAACCTGGATGTATGTGAATATGCAATGTCTTGGGAAATGTATATTAGGAGCATTTTTACATAAAATTAGTTTTGGGAAATTCCCATATTTGAACATTTATTTTATAATTATTATGTTTATCAACCTTAAGTGAAACCTTTCCTAGGTTTGTGAGGTTTGTGTCAATGGCAATGGGATGAACGATTTTCTGTGCAAAGCAATTTGGAAATTATTAAATTAAGATCACCAGATTGGTAATTATTTGATTTTGGTTTGAAGTTTAAATTTAGGTACATCATAATTGTTTCTGATATTGTTACTGGTAAACATTGGTATTATGAATGTTATAATAGAATCAGTTTCTTATACTTTAAATGCTGTTAAATTAAGAATTATACTGTCAGAGGAACAGGAAAATGATAGTGGATGAAGTACTCTGACCATGTCAGTGTATCAGTTATGATACTCTAAAATGGTGTAATTTAAGAAATCATATATTTTTAAGGTTTTTGTTTTAAGTTTCAATTCAAAAATCAAGTACTTAAAATAGCATGCTTGGGAAAAACTACTTATTGGTAATTATGTGAAGAAAAGACCATGTGAATCCCCTTCTAAGCTTTGTAAAACCTACAGATCTACCCAAATGATTTTGGGTCCCAGCAGTTTAAGGGGGGGATGATGGGGTGATTGGAATGGAGGGGTACTTGGGTACCTGATATTTAGATTAATCAGAGTTACTTTAGTTGAGAAAAAAGAAAGATACCTTTTTTTTTTTACTTAGGTTAATCAGAGTTACTTTAGTTGAGAGAAAAGAAAAGATACCATTGTTAACACCAGGTTAATTCAAACTATCTCTAAAATCTATTTATGAAAAGCTGAACAAAGAAGATAAGAAGGTTATCGGACAAATGGGGTTCATCCAGCCCCTCCTATTTCCAGATAGTTGATATCAGTTTTAGAAGTATGTTGAGAGAGCATGAGGAAGTTTTGGGAAGGCAGAAAAATATGTAAATTGAGTTTGCAATGAATAGTTCAATCAAATTTTAGATGGCCCTATCTGAAGGACACTAGTGCATATTTATTTGCTATTTAATAATTTGAGGGACTGTACATTTTACTCTTCTTCTATGCCTTGATTACAGGAGTCATCATAAAAGCCGATAATGGGATGGCAGAGGCTGCAGGCTGTGAACTGTTCAAAGTGGATGTCTGTGCTTGGAAAAGTTTGGGGACAACCTTGGACACTGCCCAGGTGGGATCTCTCTGACTTTCCCAATTATGCCTTTTCTTTCTGAAAAAGGAAACCTCCCACCTATTTATACCTAAGCCTTGCTTTCAGTGCCTGATTGCTTTCTGAATGACTAGTGGAGATGAGTCATGCCTGGAATCAAACAAGGCTAAGGAAGTTTTCCTTCTGGCAAGGGTTATGACATTGTCCCTCTCTTATTCTATAGCAAATTCACTGAGAAGTCATGTTCAGGGCCAAATAAATGAATAAATACAGAGATAACATCCCTCGAAGAAGGAGATGACTAGTAATAAAAAAAAAAAAAGTTATGAAATAGATGCCTGATTGACCAGCAGAGTGAAGTTTGAGGAGAGCAACAGGATCAGGCTAGATGACAACTAGGATTAAAATGCAAAAAAAAAAAAAAAGGCTTTAAAAAAGCTTCCTATTATGTGAATTCACTATTTGATCATGTTTGGAAATAAAATCAGAGGTATGGATTTTGGATTTTAGCTCAAAGATTTTATAAGGGTGAAGCTAATGTTAATTTGTTAATGCATCTGTCTGACAATTTTAAAAGGGCAGATGAAATCAATTTAAAAAAGTTTTTTTTATATATTTTAAAGGACTCCTATAACAGATACAGGATTTAGGAAAGGTAGAAATAACTTTTACCCCTCCCTTCCCTTCCATTGATCTGTAAACAGACATTTTAGCATATCTTTTACCCTTCCCTCTCCTAATTGATCTGTGGGTGGGTTTCAGCCTAGGGTAAAATCTCTGCCCTCTACTGAGTGTTCCCCATATCCACCCATTTTAGGTGCCCTGTACCTCAGCCTAGAAAAAACCAGTGGGAAATTTCAAATATACACTGACCAATCACTGATTGTAGTTTCAGCTTACATAAACTGACTATTGTAATCTCTTTAAAAACCGGCATACTGTTCATTCCAATTTACTGTCTGATACTATATATGACCCCAGCAGTCCCGTGGCAATAAAATCCACTTTCAATTTTAATCTCTGGGATCTTATGTCTCTCTCCATTATGCCCAACATAATTGGAAACCCCAACAAATAAACTGAAAATTCTCTGCAGTTTCAAAATATGTCACTAATCTTAAGTAATTGTACTAATTTATATTAAGTCAAAATTATCTGGTCATCTCTAGATCTGAACTGGAGAAACAAAACTCTTTTTTAGATTCTGTAACTACATGAGGAATCTGGGACTTAAAAGTGTTGCTTAAATGAAATAGGTCACTAGGATACGAGGAATTGTATATTAATTATGATTCTTGTACAGTTAGCATGTAAGTTTTCTTAGTTATCTTGGTGACATGTACCTGACTTAATGTAATTATGTCATTTTGTAGAATTGTGAGAAAAACCTCATTGTATTAACTGAGCCTAGAACTGTGTGGCTAAGAAAACTGAACGATTTGTTTGAACAGTCTTGCATAGCTAGAAAACTGGACCTTTATATGTAAAATTTTGTTTCTGGGAGTTATTGCATTGTACATTTGAAATCTAGTCATCTAAGGATTATCCCCTGAGCCTTGGAATCTGAAAAAGATGCCATCAAATGCACATGCTTTCCCAAAAAATCTGGACCTGACCTCTATTGGGACAGCTTCTTTCCTGAAAGAAATTCAAATAGAGGACCAATGAAAAGAATGTGGCCCCTCCTCTTCCTTGAGACTATGGCCTTGATTATAGTAAGTCCCTATTAACTGTTAAATTGCTAATTGTTATGTGTCCCCACTACCAGCCCTTGGGAACAAAGCTGACTGTCCTGTATGATCCTGCCAGGGTGTCAAGGGTTTGACAAACAAACAAAAGAAGTGGGAAATGTGCCTGGTTTTCCCCACAACCCCCCATCCCCCAAGGAAGTGAGAAGACTCCCAGATCAGCTCCACCCTCCCTCACTGGGTCTCCACCCTTTCCCCAGTCTGCTCACCTTCAGAGAAGTGGGCGGGCTTCTGGGGGAGTATCAAGGTGTGTACTGACTAATCACTACTTATGTAAGGCCCCCTTCATAAGGTAAGGTTCTACTCCAGATTGGGGCTGTTGCTGGCTGCTACTGCTATTGATGTACCTGAGACATGGGTGGTGCTGGCTTAGCCCACCAAGTGGCCTGATCAGCCACATGACCTTTTCAATTTTTTTCTTTTTTTTTCAAATGCTTAATTAACTCCTGATTTACATCATTCATTTCTGCCAAATTTTGAGTTACAAAGTTTCTCCCAATTTTTTCCCCTATCCACCACCCCAAAATAGCAGTCCCACAGGATATCCCCTCCAACAATCTGCTCTCACCCATATTTTTTTTCCCATACCCCTTTCAACTTTTCCAGTGGATCTCTTGCACTAGTGTCTGTATATCTTATTTCCCAATTACATGTAAAATAGTGTTAATAATAATAATAGACAAGAACATAGTAGATATATTGTAAAAGACTGATTGTATTTCCCTCCCTCCTATCCCACCTCCAACTTATTCTGTTCTCTACTTTGATCCCTTACTTTTTCAAAAGTGGGTGCTCCCAACTTCCCTCCTCCCCAGCCTTCCCTCCCTTCCATCATCCCCCTCTCATCCCCTTCCCCCCCTACTCTCCTAGAGGGTGAGATACCCTATTTTGGGTGTATTTCATTCCCTCCTCAAGCCAAATTCAATGGGAATAAGGTTGACCTATTCCCTCTTGCCTTCCTATTCTTCCCCTCCATTGTAACCATTTTCCCTTGCCTCTTCTATATGAGATAGCTTACCCCATTCTGTCTCTCCCCATCACCTCACATTATATTCCTCTCTCACCTCTTAATTTCACCTTTTATACATCATTGCTTCCTGTTAAATTGCTCCTGTGCCCTCTATCTATGTAGACCTGTAAACATATATACACACATTCACATATGTATTCATATGCCCATATACCCTCACATATAGACATATATATTTCTATTCCCTTCAACTACTGAGAAAAGTTTCATCATGTTAATAATTCAACTTTGATAAATTCCTTATGATTTCTTTTCCCTCTTTACCTTCTCATGCTTCTCTTGCTTCTTGTATCTGAATCTCAAATTTTCTATTCAACTCTGGTTTTTTCAGCAAGAATGCTTGAAAGTCCTCTATTCCACTGAATGACCATATTTTCCCCTGAAACATGATACTTAGTTTTTCTGGGTATGTGACTCTTGGTTTTAGTCCCAGCTCCCTTGACCTCAGAAATACCACATTCCAAGCCCTTCAATCCCTCAGTGTAGAAGCTGCCAGATCCTGGGTTATTCTGATTGGGTTTCCACAATATTCAAATTGTTTCTTCCTGGCTTCTTGTAATATTCTCTCCTTAATCTGGGAATTCCAGAACCTGGCTATAATATTCCTAGGAGTTTTCTTTTTGGGATCTTTTTCAGGAGGTGATCAGTGGATTCTTTCAACCTCTATTTTGCCTTTTGATTCTAAAACATCAGGGCAGTTTTCTTTGAGAACTTCCTGGAGGATGATTTCTAGGTTCTTTCTTTGATAATGGCTTTCAGGTAGTCCAATAGTTTTTAAATTGTCTCTCCTGGATCTATTTTCCAGGTCAGTGGTTTTTCCAATGAGATATTTCACATTGCCTTCTATTCTTTCATTTGTTTGGATCTGTTTAACAGCATCTTGATTTCTCATAAAGTCATTAGCTTCCATTTCCTCCAATCTAATTCTGAAGCAATGACTCTCCTCATTGAGCTTTTGAGATTCTTTTACCATCTGGTGAATTTGGCTTTTTAAGGCATTGTTCTCCTCATTGCCTTTTTGAGCCTCTTTTGCCATTTGAGTTAGTCTTTTTTTTAAGGTGTGATTTTCCCCAGTCAGGCTGTTGACTCTCATTTTGTAATTTTTTTGCATTGTTCTCATTTCTCTTCCCAATTTTTCCTCCACTTCTCTTATCTGCTTCTGAAGGTCCTCTGTGGCCTGTAATTAGTTTGTATTTTCCTTTGAAGCTTTTGGTGCAGGAGTTCTGACTTCACTGTCTTCCTCCTGTTCCATGCTTTGCTCCTTTTTGTCACCAAAATAGGAATCTAATGTTGGAATCTTCTGTCTGCTTTGTTTCCTTTGCCTAGTCACGTCACCCCTCAGTCACTTGACCCCTGAGCTTTTTGCCACAGTAGGACTCTGCCACCAGACAAGGGAGCTTTTGTCCCAAATGCTGGGGTTTTCTCATCTGCTGGAGGTATTAGATGGGTGCCCTCTCTGAGGTTTCCACATGCTGTGGCAACCTGGACACACACCCCAGGACCTCCACCCTAGACTGAAATCCAGATCCAAGAAGGTTAAAGCAACAGCAATTACCTCTCAAACTGGTATTTGGTCCCCCTACACTCTGTAGGCCAGGACCTGAAGCTGCCAAGTGGCACTGGCTATGCTGGCATCTCAGCAGCTTCTTGCTCTGGGGGGCAAAAGCCACGCACTCCCACTTACTGGGTCCCAAAGTCCAGACTGTACTGACCTTTCACTTTGTCCTTCAAATCTATGTGTTGATAAATCTGGAAATGGCCACAGCTGCTGCTGATCTGGAATCACTCCTGCCAGAGGCTGGTCAGGCCCTCCCTGGGGCTAAAGCCTTGGCTCTCAGAGAGCTTCGATGGTTGATTCCTGCCGCACTGCCAGGCTGTCCTCAGTGGGATGTTAGTTTCTCTGTGTTATTTTGTGGGTTCTGCATCTCCAAAGTTTGTTTACAGTCCCGTTTTACAGGGATTGGGGAAGGTTGAAGCCGGAGCCCAGGGGAGGTCCTGGTTCTACTCCACCATCTTGAATCTGCCCCCACATAGCCTTTTTAAAAAAGGGTCCATTCTAAAATAAAAAAAAAGGCTTTTGATATCTTCTAAATGGGACTTCTAAAGAATATACTTGTGTCTCACTTCATCTAGAACTGTTACAAATATTTTCCATTTTTAGGACAGTAAGATATTGCAAACAAAGATAAAAAGGCTGAAATAGTAAACAGATCATATATACAAATAACAACAGTAGTTACCTGAGGAAGCACACTCAGGCATTTACAAACACACACAGAGTGAAGTGGAAACAAGTATTAAATTCAAAAAAATGAGTAAGAGAAAATATAGTAGAGGAGAAAGAGAGAGAGAGAGAGAGAGAGAGAGAGAGAGAGAGAAGGATGGCTCATTAGTATATAATTTCATCAACTCCTCCCTTCCTGTACTGGATTACTTTAAAGTAATTTACATTTATGGCATTTAGGTTGCAACTTAATTAGGCCAGAGACACAACAAGTGGTATACTTCTTGCCAATTACCACCCTTGCTTATGGTGGATCTGTGAGGCATGAAGCCAGAGGCTGAGTGACATTGATTGCTCTGTATGCTCATTAATCCCCTAGAAATGGAATGTCTAGAAATCCATTGAGATATGATGAAATGGAAATAGGAGAGGAATACATATATAATTCAGGTGACCTCAGCCTTAAACAGAGAGGCACTGAAGTGGGCATGATATAATTAACCCTTACTAATAAAGTCCTTTTGTCTTTGGGCAACATGTGCCAACTCATAATGAAGTTGATGCCACCCAGGCTGCAAGAAATTTTGTCTAGTGCCCATGAGTCTGTTGCACCATGTGATAAAAGGAAGGCTTTGTAAATGTATTGCACTACTGACAATCATTCTTGAGCACCCATGCTAAGAAGAGACTGAGATAAGCAATTAATAGGTAGGAAATCATTTACTTTCTTCCTGACTGTCAGTTTAGTTCAGGTATTAGGCTTTAGCCAAATCAGACAAGTTAACTGAGGAACATACTTCCCTCCACCAATCAGAATTCACAAGTCTGATTACATAACTTTATATGAAGATCTTAGAATTTCAGAGGTATGGGAAATGGTAGAGAAAATCTAGATATGACTCCCCTTCATTATTACAAATAAGGAGAATGAGACCCAGTTATATTTAATGGTTTTTAATGTTATAGGATTTAATCTAGGAGGAATCTTAAAATCATTTCCAATATCCTTAAAGGGAAGGAAACTGATGCCTAAATAGAGGAACTGATTTCTCCAGAATCATAACCATATATTTAATGACAGATGAAGTAGGATCCTATCTCTTACCTCAGTGTTCTTTTCACTATAACATGTTCTCATTGAAGGATACTTTACTAAATTCAATTCAATTTAACAAGTCTTTAAGTAACTACTATATACAAGATATTGTACTATGGGATAAGAAAACAAAAAGAGGGGCAGCTAAGTGGCTCAGTGATTAGAGCATTGGAGTCAGGAGGACCTGAGTTCAAATCCAGCCTCAGACCCTTAACACTTACTAGCCATGTGACCTTGGGCAAGTCACTTAACCCCAATTACCCTGCCTTCTCCAAAAAGCAAAAAAAAAAAAGAAATAAGAAAACGAAGAGCATGATGAATCAGTCCCTGACCTCTAAAAAGCTTACATTTATGGAGAGGGGGAAGGATGGGAGGGACTACAGAACAATTGTTAGGGAGTAAGGAAAGGTCTTCAAAAGTCTTGTGTAGAAAGTAGCACCTGAGTTGACCCTGGGGATTTTGAGTAGAACAACTGCAGTTCTTCCTTAAGAATAATTAGAAGAGAGCTGCTTTAAGCAAAGAACTGGAAATTTCAGGGATGCCCATCATTTGGAGGATGACTGAACAAGTTGTAGTATTTGATTGTAATGAAATACTACTGTGCTATAAGAAATGATGATCTCAATCATTTTATAAAAAACCATGGAAAAACGTTCATGAAATAATGAAGATCAAAATGAGCAGAACCAAGATAATATTTTATACAGTCACAATATTGTTTTAAGAATGACTTTGAACAAATAAGTTATTTTGACTATTATAAATACCCAAATGAACTATAAAGGACATATGAAGAAAGACATTATCTGCATCAAGAGAAAGTACTTATAAATAGAAGTATGTATATAATAATTTTACACACACACACATGCACATTTTGCAATACATTTTAAAGGAATAATAACTTGTACATAATAGATTTACAGTTTCATATGCAATCATCTTTTTATTATACTATACTATGGGAATGCTTGCTTTATTCTATAAATTAAAAATAAAATAAAGATTAGGGGAGTATATGAAAATATCTTGAAAGAACATCCATTGTATTTTTATGTTACTTTTTTTTTTTAAAGCAATTGGTGTTAAGTAACTTGCCAAGGTTACACTGCCAGTTATTTTGTGTGGGGGTTAAGTATCTGAGGCCAGAACCGATCCCAGGTCCTCCCAACTCCTAGCCACCCTTAAAATCATTCTTTTTTTTTTTTTATTTTTGCTTTTTGGAGGGAAATTGGGGTTAAGTTGCTTGCCCAAGGTCACATGGCTAGTTTTTGTGTTAAGTGTCTGAGACCAGATTTGAACTCAGGTCCTCCTGACTACAGGGCCAATGCTCTATTCAGTGCACCACCTATCCACCTATGGTACTTTCTAAAAGATGGAACAGACAGAGATATTTGGTTTCCTTTCATCATGTCTCAGTTCAATCTTTTTTTTTTTTCCTATTAGTAATAAAGGTGATATTTGAACACATCCTTATGGGAAATTATTTTCTTGATTTTCCCAATTAGGAGTTACCTGTCCCCTAGATTCTTTTAAAATTTCTATGCCAAACTTGATCAATTCTTTAAAAAAATCATTCTGCTTTATTTTCTGTCATTATAAAAACAATGGCACCATGAAATGGAAAATGGAATCAGGGTATAAGAATTTTTGAAGAGAAGAGCTTCCCCACCCCACCCTTATTTTTTTTTTTTACCAAAGAGGACCAATGACATTATGAGGTGATATCTTGACTCATGGGTGAGTTGGATTTAAGTGAGGCAGAGTTGTACAGACCTCAGACATGCTCTCTCTTCCAGAGTCATCAAAGGTCCAGTGGCAGGACAAAAGTCAAGATGACTTGCAATGGCCTAGGATGCAGTGGATGACCTTGGCATCTTTGATATCTAATCAAGCTCTAAGGCCTCTGCACTGCCTGCTTTATTATCCTTCAGGGCCACTGAAACAAATTATTCTCATCTGCCCATTCCACTAGTTGAAATCTTCACATGCTTGGGGGTAGATAACCTCCTAAATCACCAAAAAGTTTGAGATTTATCGGTTACCCTCAGTCTGGTTTAGCCCATCTGCCAAGTTGATTTGCCAGGCTATGACCATGGTGCATTTTACATCTGCCTAGAGCAACAGGTGAGAACTAAATGACAAGTATACAATGAAAGTGGATGAGCAGCTCTGAAAAAGGCCTTGGCAAGCCTTCACATTGGAACTGCTACTTTCCCTAAACCGACCACAAGCATCAAAAAGAGGAGTGACTGTTTGCTTGTTTGTTTGTTGTAGTTGTCAGTTCTTCCTTCTAAGAGGGCCAATGACTTCAGAAGGGTGATTTGTTGACTTGCAAGTGAATTGGATCCCAAATTGGTTTTTTGGAATAGGCAAATGAGATTATCTTTTGCCTCAATTTTTACCTACTCTTAAATCACTGAATGGGAGTTGCCTCAAAGAAATTGAGGCCTGGGAAAGACCTCAGCTTAAGAAGATCTAGGAGGAGTTCAGTCTGCAAAAGTTAGTAATCACAGATAGGATGTGTCTGTAACTGTGTACAATGTTCTCCTGATTCTGCTTCCCTCACGCAGTTCTCAGCAATGCAAGGCTATAAGACAGCTCCAAAAGACTCATGATGGAAAGGACTATCTACATTCAGAGAAAGAGTTATAGAATCTGAATGCAGATTGAAGCAAACTAATTGCTCTCTCTCTTTTTTGTTTTGTTTTGTTTCTTCTTTCTCATTGTTCTTTCCATTGGTTATAATTCTTCTTTATAATTTGACTAAAGTTTCATGTGAAGGTATTTGTAGAACTCATATTGGATCACATGCTGCCATAGTGGAGGAGGGGAGAGGAGAAGGAGGGGAGAAAATTTGGTCCTCAAAAGACTGTAGAACTGAATGTTGTAAATTAAAACACACACACACACACACACACACACACACACACACATATATATATATATATATATATATATATATACCTTTTTAAAGGCTAAGTAATAATTTCCTAGTGAAGGCTTAAGTCCCCCGTGTACTGGATTCCAGACCTCAGTCAATCCAAACTGAAATCATAGGGTAGAATCATGGATTTAAGCATTTCAACAAGAGTATCTCTAGAGTAGTGAATATGATTCTAGAATTACATGTTAATTAAATCCAAAACATATGGAAGTACTTAATGAAAAAAATAAAAGAAAAAACACATATTTTAATTGTCTGTTATGTTAATCAGTGTCGAGAACTCTAATAAATTCTTCCAGGTACATGAAACTGACCACCAATCAGTTTCTCACATAATATTGAAACTGAATTTTGGGAATCTCTTAGATTTCTTTCCTCTTTTGCCTTTAGTATGTTTATTTTAACTCCTCATCATTTTATCTGTAACTAAATCCTCCTAGTAATCAGTATTCTTGCCTAAGGCTGGAGGCACAATTATTCTTTTTTCTAATTTTAATCTAGCAATCAGATATCTCTAACCTTCAACTTTAATGTATAAAATACCTGCTGAAAGTTCAATTCCTTTGTATGTTTCTAATTCAAATCTTTTTTGTTTTGTTCTATTTTCCCATGAGCACACATCAACACTTCAAAATCTGTACCTTTAAGTTCTCTATATTCCACTCCACCCTGACAAAGCATTTCATCTAGCTCATTTTCACTACTTACTTCATTCCAAAGTCCACTCCAGGTACATTAATTAAGACATGTTCATTCTTAGGTCATTTAAGTTAGAGGGTCCAAGTATAGGCAAGGCCAAATAAATACCTTGCACCTGTTCCTTGGAGGGCCAATATTTTTGTCTGTTTGTTTTGGGCATACTTTTGGTTCAGAGGAAACTTTCCTTGCCAGTGCAGATGAGTAAGCATTTTATTCCTCAGGGCCTTACAGCATTGTCTGGGGAAGGTGAGAGTTAAGTAACTTTCCCAGGATCCCAATGTCAATATGTGTCAGAGGAAGAGTTGAAACGAGGTAATACTGATCCCAAACCCAGCTGTCTGTCCACTAGACAAGGAAGGCTCGTGTGCAAGAAAACAATGAAGTAAAAATTCCCTATGTTATAGGAAAATAACTAGACAAAGATACCTATTATCAGTTTCTGTGTGTGTGTTTATCTAAATCAATTAGCTAGCATTTATAAAATGGCTAATATATATCTTTAATTGCTCAGTTCTGGAGATACACATGAGAGTTTAAAAAAAAATTCCCTGCTCTCAAGAGGCTTACCTTCCAATGAGGGAGAGATCACACAAATAACTAGGAACATACAAAGTATATACAATGTAGATGGAAGGCAGTATGAAAGAATTAGGCATTATCAGCTGGGGGGAAGCATGAATGGCTTCCTGCTGAAGATGGGATGAAACTGAGACTGAAGAAGGTGAGGGCCACAACATTCCAGGAAATCAGGAGAAACCAGGGTAGTGGCTCTGAGATGGGAAATGTGAGTGTCATTTTCAAGGCACTTCAAGTAGGCTAGTGTAGCTAGATCATGAACTGAGAAAGCTAGGAAGGGATCCAGTTATAAGCAGCTTTGCTTCAAAACTGATGACTTTCTACTTGATGTCTGAAATAGTAGGCAACCTCTGGGACTGAAATGCGGATGGGAGGACTGACATGGTCAGGACTATGCTTAAGAATAATCTCTCTGAAAAAAAAAGAATAATTAACTTGGTAACTAAATGGAGGAGAGATTGGAGTGAGAAGAGTTAGTTATTATATTATAAGGCAAAGTTATTAGTTAGACATTAGTTAGAAATATGTTGTCATATAAAATTATTAGTTAGAAAATTATTTCAATAATCACAGTCTGGAAGTGATAAAAGCCTGAACAAAGGTTGTGGTTGTGTGAAAGCAGAAAGCAGTTGTATAGAAGAATTGTTGTGAAAGTTAAAATGGTGAACAGAAACAGGAGAACATTGTACATAGTAAGAGCAATATGGTAGATGATCAACTGTGATGGACTTAGTTACTCCAATCAAGACAATGATCTAAGACATTTCCAAAGGTACCATGATGAAAAATGCTATCCATTTCCAAAGTGAACTGATGAACTCTGAGTGTTTGAAAATGCAATTGTTATTTTGGGATTGGAACTCAGGAGAGAAATTAGGGCAGGATATATAGAACTTTCAATCATTTGCCTAAGGAACATAACTTAATCCATGATAAACAATGAGATTACCCCTAACATCTAGAATAGGACAAAAAGAAAAGAGATAAAATTCCAAAAGCTTAGGGAGACACTCACAATTAGTGGACATGACAGGGATGGAGATTCAGCAAAAGAACCTAGGAAGTATCAGTCAGATTTGATTCTCCAGTCTTTTTCCTGGAGAACCAGGAAATAGCAGAGGCATGAGAACCTAGAGAGTAAAGAGTTCTATTGAGGCAATGGTGGTGGATAGAGCCAAATATTGCAGAGATGGGAAGAAGAATGAGGGCTGATAAAGGGTTAATAGAGTCAACAATTTAGAAACCACTGGCAACCTTGAAGAGCACTGAGTTTAATCAGATCTGAAAATTGATTGCATTGTCCAGAAGTGAGAAGAAATGTAGTGATGTCTAGTTTATATGGCTTTTGAAAGCTCTTTAGATAAGGAGAAAAAAATATAAATATAAGATGATAACTATTGGAACTAGTTTGAATCAACTGAGTTTTAAGAAATAAAGAATAGGGGAGATAATATCTTTGCAGGCAAAAGGGGAAGGAAGAGTAGACACAGAAATATTTGAGATTAGAGAGACAATGAACTGAGAGTGAGAGTCATTTGGTAGAGAAAAAAAAGAAAGGGAATGGAATGAAAATTGTAGGTCAAGAGGTTTGTCTCAGCAAAAACTGCCACTTTGTCATGTGAAACAGGGGTGAAGGGAGATTAGATAATTAATGAGATAAGAATGTGGGCAGGATGGTGAGATGATAGGAGATGAGGAGAGGAAGTATATTACTATTATAATTATTGCTGAACTATATGTTGATATGCTCAGCTGAGAGAGATGGGGAGGGGTACCATGGACAGCTTAAGGAGAGATGACAAGATCTGAAACAGCTTCTGTGGTGAGGGGGGTAGTGATGAGAGATATAAAATTATGTCCCTTCTAAAGTAATAATTCAGTTAAGAATATGGTATAAAAATGTAGTCAATTTAATTATGTTGGTTTCTTGATGGTGTTTGAAGAAAGTGCCTTGGAGAGCAAGCATGTGTAAATATTTAGGAAATTGTTTGAATCTGCTAACTACAAGGTTGAGAAGCTTTTTAACTTGGCTATGTAACTAGAATCGAAAGTGTAATAAAAGACCCTAATGACAAAAGTCTTGACTTAATTCTCTTCAGCTATTCTCTCTTGGTTAAATACCTTCATTAAATGAATCCAATGAGAGACAATAGTGAAATAGAAGAGACCTTGTGCCTCCTCCCCTCTGAAACTAATATGTGACCCCTTAAAATGGTTCACAGTCCTTTTACTCCTCATTTATTCTTTTCTCTTTTAGATTAAGAGACTGGAGACTTTGACCTTGTGGGTTTTAAAGGGTCAGGAGACTGTGTCAAAGTTTCAGGTCTTCCAAGAATCCTAGTGGCCCAAAATCCCAGTGACACAGTATTAGAATCTGGGTTTTGCATTCAGTTTATCATCAATGCCCTGAGGAGCAAGGAGTGATCTTTGAGAATAATTTTCAGGATCCAGGACAGTGGTTTCTGAGATAAGGACTCATTCACCACACTATATATTTTGTGCTATAGTTATCTCTTTCAGTTTCTTATCCCCCCATTATACTGTAAGCCTAACGAGGTCAGAGGACACAATACATCTAAACATTTTTTTCCCCAGCTCTTGGCATTCTTTTCATGCTGTGGGTATATAATGAATGTTTGCATATTTGTTGAATTGAGAGGGCCATTAAAGAAGCAGAATACTTGGTTCTTTCCACTATGATTTTGAAGTAGGAACCAAAAAATTCCAACTTCAGAAGGATATTTATTATTATTATTATTATCATTATTATTATTATACCAAAGGTTCATATAAACTAAGAAATACTCTTTAAGATATTGAGTTTTGGGATTCTGACTTCTATTTCTCTAGTTCGCACACACACACACACACACACACACACACACACACACTCTCCGTAGCAGGCACTAAATAAAGACTTGAATGGAATGGATTCATGTTCAGCCTGTGGATCCTCCACCCCCACCCTGATCCATGAGAATCATAGAGACAGATCAGGCTATCTAGTCATCTTTACTGTTCCATAGAGAATCTGGGACAAGGTCATGTATAATCAAATAGTAAATGATAATCTTTCAAATGTTTCAGTAGATTCATATTCAGTAATGACTACCTCAGCTAAAAGACAATTTTAATTAATACAAAAAGCATATCCTACACTAAGCCTAGGTTTGACTTGAAGTCTAAGTTGGTTCAAACTGACCTTTGCCTCTCAACTTTCAAGCACTTTGTTTCTTGACAAAGTTTTTATGTGACCTAGGCAAAGAAAAAAAAATGAATCAAAGAAGTCAATTTAAAGGTAGGGGAGTAAAGTAGGAAGAAGAGTGAGTAAAGTAGAAAATAAAATAGCATGACAGCATCCCAGAAGGTCAGAGCTAAGAGAAACCCAGACATAATGGATTCCATCTCTCTCCTTTCTTTTTATTTTTGCCTTTTTTTTTTGGAGGGGCAATGTAATGTAAGGCCAAGGAAAGGCAACTTCCCAAGGTTCAGAATACCAGCATAGGTGCTCTCCATTTTATTCAGTGACAAACCCAGAACAGAGAAGATCAAAACACGACATCATTCAAAATACAGCATTTACTAAGTGTGATTAAATAATCTCCAAGTACTACCCCACCCCAGGACCTTCCAATCATTCAATCAATTACAAAGTCCCTGTTCTAAATACTACTCCACCCCTAGGCTGTACCTTCATTTAGTCCACCACAAAGCCCATCTACTCAAATGGAGATTAGTTTCCAATCTAAGTAAAGTACCTTCATTTGTTCAACCATAGAACACAAAAAGGTCAAAAGTCCCCACCCCTGGATCACAATTGAATATACCCCAGAGTTACATCAAGTTTAAGCACAGCACTTAATACCCAAATGGAGGTCTTTTCTTCATCTTGACTGGAGGCAAGTTCTCAGCAATCTTAGTTCCTGGGGAGACAAGGCTTAGCAAGGCCACAAGATACATTGCCAGTCCCTTCATTAATTCATTCTCTGTCTGTAGAACAGTCCTAGAACCCCTGAAAACATTAGCAAAACCCTCTCCCAGGATTTCTGTAAACATACAACAAGAAAATCCTTCTTCAGGGCTTCTGAACCAACAGAAAGGTTCCCAGACCCCTGCAACAACAGCACTGTCCTTCACCAGTGGACAGTATTCACTCTGTCTGCAGGACAGTCTCCAGACCCCTGCAACAACAGCACTGTCCTTCACCAGTGGACAGTATTCACTCTCTGTCTGCAGGACAGTCTCAGTAGCTCTGAACCAACAGAAAGGTTCCCAGACCCCTGCAACAACAGCACTGTCCTTCACCAGTGGACAGTATTCATTCTGTCTGCAGGACAGTCTCCAGACCCCTGCAACAACAGCACTGTCCTTCACCAGTGGACAGTTATTCACTCTCTGTCTGCAGGACAGTCTCAGGAGCTCTTAGCCAACAGCCAGGTTCCAGGACTTCTTCAACAAAAGGACTGTCTTTCACCAGTGGACAAATCTGGCAAAACAACATCAAAACAGACAGACAAAGTACCAGCAAAACAGCCATATCTCCTCAGTCCTTGGCAGCTCAGGGGGCAGGTCTCAAAAGTCCAGGGCAATTCAAAGTGGCCCCCAGCAATTCTATCAGTCTCTCTCTGCTTCCACGAGGTGCTGCTTCCAAAAAGTTCTTCTGCCTCTCTCTTGTCTCTCCAAATCTATGTCACCAGCTCCTCCCAGTTCAGGACTTTCTTTTCACATCAACAAGTCCATCCCCCAGGTGGGATTAACAAGCTCTGGGTTTTAACACAATCAATTTGAAAACCAAGCCAATACAGGGGAATCTTTATATTCCATTACTATCACAGGCAGTTGGGGTTAAGTGACTTGACCAAGGTCACATGACTAGTAAATGTTAAGTGTCTGAGGCTGGATTTGAACTCAGGTTCTCCTGACTCCAAGGCCGGTGCTCTATTCACTGCACCACCTAAGTGTCCATGTCTCTCTCCTTTTACAACAGAAGAAACTGAGGCACAGAAAATTGATTTTTCAGTATTACTGAGCAAATTGTTTGATGCATGATGTCTTACATTTCTATAATGAGCCACTTTTTCCTCACACATACTTTGTGATATAGATAATATAATTACTGCCACTTTACTGAGAGGTTGGCCTGATCCAATGACTTTAAGAGACAAGATTGAAACCCAGCTTTTTCTTTGATGCTATATTTAATACACTTTTCTTTTTTTCCCCTTGTACTCTTTACAATCCATCATACATGTTCCTGCAAACACTCATCATACATGTTCCTACAAATCTCCTACAAAATCATCCTTATCCTTTCCATCAAAGTAGGAGATTTATTAACATTCAGATTATTTCACAAATCAGCAGACCAAGTAATCTTATATTTCTAGACAGCAACTGCCCATTCCCAAAGAGTGCATACCATAATTGGAGTATAATAGTTTCCCTTTATAAATTCTATTTTCAATTTTATGATATATATTTTTATTTTATATTTATTGTTATTTATATTATATTAAATACTAAATATACACCTTCCCTGGCCTACCTAAAGAACCATCTAATATATAAAGAAAAGTTTAAAAAAGCAAATCAGTAAAAATAATCTACGAAAGCTAATGTGCATCAAGTGAGTGTGATTGTTTATACAGTGTTCCACACCCAAAGTTCTGTACCTCTACAAGAATGAATGAAGTCTACATTTTCTCATCTCTTTGGAGTACCTTTGTGCAATGCTATTTTGTGCTCCTGATATTTAAAAATTGTTTACTTTAGTTTCTCTCCTTAGTGAATGAGTAAATATTGGAAAGCAAACCTTCTGTTTGACTCAAGGGCCACAAACATATACAAACCTCAACCCAGAGATATGTCTGAATCATTAAAGCAAACAATAATCAAGCATGGCTTAAATGAAGAGATTATAAGAAGATAACTCCACCTTTCATGAAGGTGAGAGGTTCACAGCTGTTGTACATTGCACATATTTTCTATTTTATTTTTTATTTTGCTTTTTGGAGGGCAATTAGGGTTAAGTGACTTGCCCAAGGTCACACAACTAGCTTTTGTGTTGTGTCTGAGGCCGGATTTGAACTCAGGTCCTCCTGACTCCAGGGTAGGTGCTCTATTCATTTCACCACCTAGCCGCCCCTCATTACACATATTTTCAAACTTTTAAAAAATGTATTTGTTGGTTGTGCTGATTTTTTGTTCTTTTTTAAAAGACTATTTGTTGTATGATATGGCTCTCTGTGGTCTGGCAGGAAGGGATACTGTGAAAAAAAAGATGAAAAAATAAAAGACAACAATAAAATTTCATTAAAAAATACATAAATACTAGACACTAATCTTCATTAGTAGAGAGAATTTCCATCTCTGAAAATTACTTATGCCGATGAAATCATCTAATCTGTTCTTATCTCCATATGAAATTTTTATTTCATATAATTCTTTGTCCCCTACTCCTATCCCCATTTTCATTCCATTGTCTCTGGGGAAACTGAAAAAGAGAAATTTGTTGAATGGTTTTCTTAATCAATTTCCTTATCTGTCACATAGTCAATTAGTGATACAGCTAAGACCTAAATGCAGATGACCATGCTTCTGTCTTTGTATTATGGTAAACTTAGCCTTAGAGGGGAGGAAGGGAAAGGGAACATTTCCTAAATTGCTACTATTTTCCAGGCACTGCACAAGCATTTTTACAGGTACCTCACTTGACTATCCCAACAAACCTGCAAGGTAGATGTTATTATTGTCCTCATTTTATAACCGAGAAAGGCAGATAGAGGTTATATAATTTTCCTGGGATCACACAGCTAGTAAGTGTCTAAAGTGGGGTTTGAGCTCCGGTGTCCCTGACTTTAGGTTCAATGCTCTATCCACTGTGCTACCTAGCTGCCTAGAAATAGTCCATATTCATTAATCACAGGTTCCATATTGTAAATGACTGTCCTTTTCGTGGTACATGTTTTGCTTTTTGAAGGTTTTTGTTGTTTAAGATGGTCCTTAATTGCAATGCTAAAGTGCTGTCTAGTGTTTCTAAGCACCAGGTTGTGATGGGGCTTACAAAGAACATACATGTTTTAGATAAGCTTAGCTCATAAATGAATTACAGTAGTGTTGGTGTTGAGGTCAAAGTTAGTGATTCAATAATACGGTGCATCTAGAAAATGGAAGAGGAAATTCACCAGTCTCTATGTAAAGTTTCTCCTGATATTGCTAAAGTAATATTTGCATTATGTAATAAAGTAATAAGAAAGATGGAAAGCAGCTACAATTGTGAATGCATGAGATAATGACCAAGGGGGGAAACGTAGTAGATAGGATTGTTATAAGACAGAAAAACAAAGCAATTTATCGTCACATTACCTAAGTTCAGGAAAATGTTATATTCTTCTTGGCTAAAGCTAGTTGACTTACACATTCCATGAAAATATGTGTGTTTATATACTGTAGCATTTATTGTATTTGTATACTATATATGTTTAATATGAGTACTATTTGTATATGACTGAGTAAAAGAGTTAAAATATAACAATCACTGCAGGGTACACTACACAAAAATTGAAATTGAAATATTTTTATTAAAATTACACACTCATAAAATTATTGGTAAGAAAATATATTAAATAAGGTGCCTTTAAATAGAAACATATAAAACAAGGTTATGTATTGATTGGTTGACCAAAATGTTTTTACTCAAAGCATGTGAGAACCTAACCCTGTATTCCCCCTTGGATGAATGTTTTAGTATTCTGCAATTTAGAATTTAGGGTGATATTATAGAATGTAACTACTGTGAATGATGATCAATTGTATGTGCTTTCATAAAGAACTCTCTTTCTCACTAAGCTACAAAAATTTGTATTTAATCTCTTCAGTTCTTTATAACAATCAATACAGTCTATCTGGTTTAAGAGGTGGGGAAAACAAAATATAGGAAGTTTATACATTTTCCTCAACACAATAGTGGAATCAACTCATGGACCTCAGTTCATAAATGATTAAATTTAATTGTTCTCTACAGTCTACCCAACTTTGTCCTCAAGAGTAGTTTGTGGTGTGAGCAAATTAGAAATGGTAGAAACTAGTTGATCTAATGCTCCTTTGGACCTAGTTTCCTTATGTGACTTTGTTAAGGCCCAGTGAACCAAACTGAATTTCCTTTAGAAAGCCTGGGACCACATTTGTCCCTGTGGTTCGTACCCTTTTTGTAGTTATTTCCCTCTGGTTTCATTTTCGATAATATCGGGCTAATGAGAATACATAACGAACTTTGTCAATTGTATTTGCACCAAAAGCAATCGAGGAAGGAATAAGAAAATATCCTGGTCTTTGCTGAGAGCAGGATGACTTAGTAGGAAATGCATTCTATTGGAAATTAGCTCCTCCTTTCTCTTGGAAAACCCAAGCACAGGGGTAAACCAATCAACAAGATTAAAAGTAAAAGGGAAGGAAGGATGAAATGTCATGTGTGATGCTTAGAGACAAAATAATGTACTTGAATTTTCCTTATATGTAAACAGATGGAAAATTGTGTTCAATCCCCAGTTCAAATACATATGTGTAAAATATTTTTTCCAAATAATTAAGGACTCTGAAATAAAAAAAAAAATGATTATTATTCTTGAACTTCAGTCTACTGTGTATTGAGGAAAATCACCAATTTTCTCAAAAGTTGCTACCTAGTGACTTAATTTAGGAATTTCATTATTTTTCCCAAGTCTATATTCCTTCCTAGGGAAGGAAATTCATAGCCAGTTTGAAGTTTTATGTGAAGGTCACTTTGCATTTTCCAAATATAGTGAAAATGTCTAAAAACATGTCTTACCTGGTAGTAAACATGCTTTTTTATTGCCTTGGCACCTTATGGGGGAGAAATGTAATTTCACTAAATTTTCCACTGAAGGCATTCACCTTTGTGCTTAGTATACTCTAGGGAAATCTGAACCCAGAGAATGATTATTTCTTCATGGAAATTTACAAATGCTGGAAATGAACCTTTAAAGTAAAAATGCCCTCCTGATCCCCAAAAGGCATTCACTAAAAGGATGCAATTGATTTAAAAAAACAGAATTTAACCCCTCTATTGGAAAAAAAGAAAGCATTTGGTATGGAATCTGTGGACCTAGTTCCAAATCCAGTTGGGCCACTTTTTGACAGAATAACTTTGGGACAAGGTTTTTTTGTTTTTGTTTTTGTTTTTTTTAACTGGGAGATAGTTTGGTGCAATGGAGGAAAAAAAGGTGCGATTCTGAGTAAGATAATTTAGGTTCAAATCCTGACTTAGCCATTTATTTCCTGCATGACTGTACCAGTTGTTCATATTCTCTACATTTTATTCCCATCTTCTTGCTTTTTTTTTTTTTGCCCTTTTTGGCGGGGAGGGCAATTGGGGTTAAGTGAGTTGCCCAAGGTCACATGGCTAGTTTTTGTGTTAAATGTCTGAGGCCCCATTTGAACTCAGATCCTCCTGACTCCAGGGCCAGCGCTCTATTCACTGCACCGCCTAGCCACCCCTGTTATCCCCATCTTCTTGTAAATGAATATTATGCGCTAGATTATTTCCAAGGTCATTTAAAACAATCAATGATAAATCAATCTAAAATCAAACTCAAAATCTATGAACTCTATAAAGTATATTGGCCTCAGGTTCCAACTCTCTAAAATGAAGAAGGTTGAAAAGTTAAAAAAAAATGAAGCTACATGATCTTTAAGACCCCTTCTCAAACAAAATTATAAGATTCTAATGGATTAAACTACAAATTTACAGAGAACAGCCGATCAGAATATGCCTCTACAGATATAATAAGAACATGAAGAAATTCTCTTAAGAGAGCACAGAATAGTTTATGTGTCAGATTTATAGATAAGAGAGGAATTTAGGATCAAAGGAGATATAGATAACATTACAAAATGTAAAGTAGATAATTTTTATTATACAAAATGTAAAAAAGTTTTTTGCACAAAAAACAATGCAACCAAAATATAAGGAAAGAAGAAAATTGGGTGGGATATGTTGGCAAAAAATATCTCTGATAAATTTGCTAAAGATCTTATTTTTCAACTATATAGAGAACTGTGTCAAATTTATAAAAATACACGTCATTCCCCAATTGATAAAAGGTCAAAGCATATGAATAGGCAGTTTTCAGACAAAGAAATCAAAGCTATCTATAGTCATGTGAAAATTGCTCTAAATTAATATTGATGAGATAATTGCAAATTCAAGCAACTCTGAGTGACCACCTCATACCTATCAGATTGGGTAATATGACAGAAAAAGGAAATGTTTGATGCTGGAAAAGATGGAAAGATGTCAGAAAAGAAGAAAACCGGGACACTCGTATACTGTTGGTGGAGCTGTGAACTAATCCAGGCGTTCTAGAGAGCAATTTGGAATTATGGCCAAAGGGCTATAAAACTGTGCATGCCCTTTGATCCAGCAATATCTCTACTAGGTCTGTACCCCAAAGATTCCTCCAGAAAAGAGTTAAGGATGTATTGGTACAAAAATATGTATAGCAGTTCTTTTGTGGTGGCTAAGAATTGGAAATCAAATGGATGTTATTAAATAGGTTAATGGCTAAAGAAGCTCTGGTATATGATTGTAATGGAATATTATTGTGCTCTAAGAAATGATAAGCAGGGCGGTTAAAAAAAAATCTGGAAAGATTTACATGAACTGATGTGTAATGAAGTGAAGAGAACCAGGAGAATGTTGTATACAGTAACAGCAATATTTTTTGATGAAGAATTGTGAATAACTTAGTTATACTTAGCAATGCAATGATCCAAGACACTCTTAAAGGACTAATGATGAAGCAGACTATCTCCCTCCAGATAAAAATGTTGATTGAAGGCAGACTGAAGCGTGCTATTTTTCACTTTCTTTCTTTCTCTTTTTTTTCCTTTTATCCAAGTCTTCTTTTACTAAATGACTAATATAGAATATTTTTATGTAAGTGAACATATATAACCTATATCTGATTGCTTACCATCTCAGGAGGAGGGAGAGGAAGGGGAAAGGATAGAATTTGGAACTCAAAACTTTAAATAGAAAATGTTAAAAAAAAGTAAAATAAAAGACATCTTTTAAGGGAGTTGTTCTCAAAGTATGATTCATCAGGTCCTAGGGGTCTCCCAGACTGTTTCAAGGAATTTAAAGGGTCAAAATTGTCCATAATAATGCCAGCATATTATTCAGTTATTAAAATACCCCTCTCTTTTCTAGATACATATCTATACAAGGCCAGATTTTTTCCACCTCCTTCAACCAAAACAACATATTGCAAAACATTGAATGCAGAAGGAGATATGTGAATCCAGCTGTCTTCTATTAAGCAAGACATTAAAGAGATCTGCAAAAAAACAAAAAAAAATAAAACAATGCTATTCTCACTATTTTTTCGTCTTGGACAATAAAATTATCTTCATAAATGTTATTTATGTTAAGACATAATGGGTTTATTGTTATTTGAAATGAATTAATTCATAAAAATTTAAAAATTGATCAGTTTTTATTTTCAATATGAACAATACTAATATATGTAATCCACATAAATAAAAGCTCTTTGATGTCCTCAATGATTTTTTAAGAGTACAAATTTATCCTGAGAGGTAAAACTTTGAGGACCTCTGCTCTAGGGAATACAAAGCCTAAATTATAACTATTATCATTGATGAGATGTTCTTTTCCAAGTAGTTGTATGGGCTAAAGAAAACTATGCTTAACCATCATTGTGTGGCTGTCAGTTGGACAGTTTTCATATTGGTAAATTAACATATAATCTAAGGTTTGGCTTCCTGAGAATTCAGGAATAAAACAAACAAACAACAAATAAGGGTGATTTGATGATAAACCAGGAAAAAAGAAAGCCCTGTAGTGATGGAAGCAATGAGGCCGCTGTGGCTGTATTCTATCTCATTATTTCAGGGAGGTTTAAATGTCACTAATTTCTACAGAGCCAGGCAGCTCTCAACAGGAGACCCATTGGCACTTATGCTACTTTTATTTAGTAAATATTATATTTTTTATTCAAAATACCTATTTCCTAAAGAACAATTATGAGTGAAAGTTAAAATGAAATATAAATAAGTCATGGATCATTTTTTAAAATTATTGTTAATGCAATTTATATAAGCTATAGGGAAAATAGAAAAAGTGGGAATATTTTTGTATTTTTTATAAGTGCAATCTTTTGTTATCATGTTTTTAGTTCATAGAGAGTTGATCAAAGAACAAAGACTAACCAATGAACTTAATAAACTTGCAGGAAAACATCCACAGGATTATAATTTTTGAACTGAGAAGTCTCTCACAGGTCATCTAGTGCAATCCTTTCATTTTGTGGATGAAAAACATAAAGGTCAAAGAAATGAAGTGACTTTTCCAAAGTCACAATAGATTTAAGAGGCTGATCTACAATTCTAACCCCAGTCCTCTAGCATCAAATTCAAACTCAAACATCTGTACCATTTTGAAGTTTGAATGTCTCCAGCAATGATGAAGACATGTTCAGTTTTACACATTTGTAACTCAGTTTTACATTTCTTTGGATGAAATTATTGAACTGGATAGCTGATATGTGGATATTTGTAAGAGAATCCCCCATTTGTGCTAAACCTTAAGGAGGGGTGGGGAGCCATTTTCAATGTAGCCTGCTACATTGAGAACTTTTGAATGGGCTGTCTTTGGCCAGGAGGGCATGGTGAACCTCTTGTTCACTAGGTCTTAGAGGCAATGGTATAACTTGTCAACCAGCACCAAAGATGACAGTTGTGGAGATGAATATACATAGTACAAATGGTAGGGGTTTCTGAATCCAAGACTCCTGGATAGAGGAAGAGGGATGATTTCCTTTGTAGCACTATTCCTGAATCTAGCTTTCTATGTAGAAAAAGGGAATTCCTAAACAGTATAAATCTCAGAGCTACCTGAATTAACATCCTTGATTTCTGGAAACTAGTCTTCTAAAAAGAGAGAAGGTTTGTTCTTTACCAGGGTCAGTTCTTTGGATAGGAGATCATTATAAACATGGTCCATGATGCTAAGAGAAAGAAGAGGTAATGGCATAATCTCTCAATCTGAGAGATGGCAACAATGGATTAGAAACCCATTCAAAGGAGCCAGTGTTTTCTGCTAATATAATTATGTGGCTCTTGTTGGGTTGGTTCCCTGAAACTCACATGTATTTTGTTGTTGTTGTTTTTTTCTCCATGAGAGTCAGACTATGTTAATTCCTGAGGATTTTAACTGTTGTTAGCTGTGTGAGTTTGCTCTTAAGAATAAAAATCTTACCTCCAGAGGTCAAGCTCACAACAAGCTAGGTAGTCTGCAAATGTCTTGGAGCCTTTCTGTATCATTTCTGAACTGTGCTAGATTTAGGGTTAGAAATTCTCTGTTACTCCTTAATTCATAATAGAGCTCACATTTCCTGAAAATATATTTTGGAGAAAATGATGGGTTCTGTCAAACATAAAACAACCAACATTGGTCCATAGTACCTTGGTTTTTCCTTAGATTAAGATCCTTTGGGTATTACCAGGGCATGTGGGGAACAAGATGGAAGTGTAGGTGGAGGGGAAAAAAAACAAAATTTGAGTGGAGCCAAGACTAGGCATTTGAGGTAGCGCCCGCCCTTTTAAGCATTGGTTCCAAATTCTCATATTTGTTATCTGTTTATAATCAGTAAAACAAACAAACAAAAAAAGCTAGACTTTGGACTATCCTACCAATTTTATCTATTCTATTTCTTTGGCTAAAAGCTTTCATAATTTTTTTCTTCTCAGCACTGGAGGTCATGTGGAGGCCCAACTCTATCTAGAAAGACAAATTCCAGGATCATTGCTCTCTAAGAGACTGGCAGGTCCTAGGAATTTCACTTTACTCATTTGAAAATGGAGTCCCAGAACTTCCAATATTAGGCTTGTTATCCAAGCAACCCCAAGGCTTACACTGTCCAAGAATTCTACTTTGCACAGTGGAATTTGTTGATCCTCTTCTTAGGAGTTCAGGATTCAGAAACTTTCAATATTCTTCCTGAAAACTGAGCTTCAGGGTATTTCACAGCTTAGACCATGGGGTATTCCAACCATTGATTGCCATCTCTTGGGCTAAAAATTATATTACTCTCTTTCTAATATCTAGGATCTTATTGGCAAGAATAGATGCAAATACCACATGATTTTTACAAAAGGTAGCCATTTCCAGTTCCCCCAGAATAGTATCTATGCCTCTCATTTCTATTGTACTGAAGTATTTTCTTCAAAGGAGAAAAGAAAGGAACAGCTCTCCAAATTGTAGTGCCAATGCAACATTTACAATGCTGCCAACAGTCACTATAAATATACCTGCATAGTGCTCAATCACAAAATATAAAAGATTCTCCATATATAAGACAGAAACAAAACATTTCTTCAGACACTAGAAAACCAAATCCCCAAACCAGTAAGCCAATTCCATTATAGTAGCAAAGAAGTTAATAAGCCACAACAGCATAGAGAGCCACAGCATTCTTCAGCCTTCACACAAACCAGTATTTGCTCATAAGTCTAACTCTCTCCCTCAGATATGTACTCTCATCCCAACCGTGTCTAGCTACTCTGACTCCCAGCTTCCTGTGGGCTCTGCTCCACCCTTCAGCAAGCTCTTCCCACAACAGGCTCCACCTGTTACATTCAGTCTATTAGGGGAAAGAGTATATTTTCAAAGTAGGGATGGGACGGTCTAAAATTCCCTTAGCCTTATTAAGGGGCAGTGAAGATCTTCAAATTATCATTACCATTACACAAATAAAACATATGTTTTTTTATATTTGAGGCATTATTTTATTTTTTTCAACATTGACTTTTATAGGGTTTTGAATTTTATATTTTTTTCCTTCCCCCTCTTTCCAAGATGGTGTGGAATCTGACATAGATGATACATGTATGGTCATGTTAAGCATATTTTCACATTAGTCATATTGCAAAGAAGAATTCTAACCAAAGGGATAGGGGGACATGAGAAAGAAAAAAAAACAAAGGAAAAAAGAGAAAATAATATGCTTCAATCTACATTCAGACTTCATAGTTCTTTCTCTGAATGAGGATCGCATTTTCCATTATGAGTCTCTTAGAATTGTCTTAGTTCATCATATTGCTGAGAAGAGGTATGTCTGTCGATGCAGGTAATAGCATAATATTGTTCTTACTGTATACAATGATTTCCTGGTTCTTCTCATTTCACTCAGTATCAATTCATGCAAGTATTTCATGTTTTTTTTTCTGAAATCTCCCTGCTTACGATTTCTTATGAAACAATAATATTCCATTATATTCATATACCATAACTTATTCAACCCTTCCCCAATTGATGTTCATCCCCTCAGTTTCCAATTCTTCACCACCACAAAAAGTGTTGCTATAAATATTTTTGTACATGTGGATTCTTTTTCCATTTTTATGATCTCTTTGGGATACTGACCTAGAAGTGGTTTTGCTGGATCAAAGGTTATGTACAAACTAAAACTTGGTCTGAAGCAGGCCAAGCACAAAGTGATATCTCTTATCAAAAACTTCAGTTCCCAACGGAGTCAACAAATGATTCACAACTGGTCTACAAAATATTTTTAAAATATGTCAACACATTTATCAGAGTTATTCAAAGATCCATATGAAATAATGTATGTAAAGTGCTTTGTAAATCTCAAGATAATATGTAAATATAAGCTGTTGGTATTATAAAGCAGATGAAATTTAGTTTTCTGTCTTTTCTAAGGAAAGATTTTTAACTTTTTTGTTGTTGTTCATGGTGGTTAATTTGTTTAAATAAACAAATAAATAAAGATTAATTTGTTTAAATAAACAAAATATATAGTATTTCAAAGGGAACCAATTATGTTAAACTACTATTATAAAAATATATATTTTTTAAAAGTTTGAAAATCCAAGGTGTATTCCTACTTCAGAGTCCTGATTATTTACAATAATCAGTTTGTCTACCTTTCAGTATTGTTTTTACTTATATTATTAGAGTAATTATGCATGTTTTTTCTTCTGCTTCTTTTACCCCACCCTGTATCTGTTCACATAAGTCTTTCTATGCTTTTCTGAATCATTCAAGTCTGTGATTTATTATGACTCAATATCACAGTACAATCTGTTCAGTCATTCCCTAGTCAACTGAAAGGTATGTATCCTGTCTTTTGTATCATTAAAACAAAGCAAAGCTCTATGATGCTATGATGAGTTTGGTATACTTTCTTTGACCTCTCTGAGGTATATGCCTAGAATTGCCATTACTAGGTCAATAGATATAATAGAATGCAAATAGAACTAGTCATAATAATGAATTTCCCTAAAGCAGTCCTATTATTTGAATTCACAGGCATATTTCTATTGGGTTGGAACCAATTACCATATTTTACACGATTATTGCTTTGAATAGTGTGAATTTGAATTTATATGTCCACTTCAAGGAATTCATTACTTGTACTTCAGTGATCCACTCTTTTTATATAATATACCTATCTTCCCACATTGCCTATTTTTATCTTTATTTATATTTAATGATTTGAATATCATCATTGTAAAGTTGATGTGACTGTCTTGCTTTATGGAGGTAAACTGAGGCCTTTATAGCTTGAATGACTTTCACAAGTTCACAAGGCATTAAGTGACAATGCTCTTGGATTTTGGCATTGAGAAATACAGTTGCACTAATTTTAGTCCTGACATAACTCAGAAAGTTGAGATCTGGCTCTTCCAAATATCAATATAAGACTTAAGTGACCTAGGGAAAAATGAGGTTTGAAAAAAAAAGACATAATTACCTTAATATAATAACAGACATCTATGTATATAAAGTATTCTTTCTACCAATTTCAAAAGTTGTCTTTTTTCTTTTTATAACAAGATAGAGTTTTGACATAAAGTGACAGATTTTGAACAAAAGAAATTATGTTAATGGACATAAACCTGCACAAAAACATGCAGGATCTCAAAATCAGTTTTTTTTTTTTTACCTTTGCAGTATGGAATGATAATTTCAAAGCAAAAGGTACAAAAGTTAACACATAAAATGGAGAGAAACAAAGAAAGAGAGAGAGAGAGAGAGAGAGAGAGAGAGAGAGAGAGAGAGAGAGAGAGAGAGAGAGAGAGAGAGAGAATAAAACACATTCTTACAGGGAAATAAAGGAAGGAAATAAGCATTTATTAAGTACCTACTATGGTTCCAGGTACTTTGCTAAACCCTTTACAAAAATGATCTGTTTTGATTCTCATGACAATCTTGTGACTTAGGTGCTACTATGATCTCCATTTTACAACTGAAGAAACTGAAGCAAAAATAAATTTAATGACTCATCCAGGATCCAAAGTTAGTAAGTATCTGAGGCAACATTTGAACTCAGGTCTTCTTGACTCCCATTCAGGTGTTATACCTGCCAGGTCACCTAATAACCAGTAATAAGAGGAACTGAGACAATGATTCAAATGACCACAACAAATTCAGCTACTATATCTGTTTGATTGGCATTACAAAAAGGGCCCTTCTTATAACCATCTATTAAGGCATCAACATTTAGGTGAATTGGCTTAGATGCTTGTTGGGGCCCCGGCTTTTGCAGGAGCCGGGCACATAGTGCTGACTCTTATCGCTGAAAAAGAGAGTAACTGGAATTTAGGAGACCTATGTCTATGACCCATCACCTCCTATGTCAATTTCTTTGTCAATCAGATGAAAGAAGTTGAACTAGATCTTCTCTAAGTTCCCATCTGAGTTCCTACGTGTAGGGAATTTCCATTGTGGAAACTCCCTTCACCAATACAAATAAGTTATTACTCTTAGACAAGTTGCCTGGGTCAGAAAGGTTAAGTCGCTTGTTCATGTCCCACAGTCTTGAACCAAGGTCTTTTTGATTCAAAGTTAGCATGCTATTCACTGTCATGTTACTTTTCACCACTTTAAATATTGCTTGTTTTTTTTTATTTTACTGGATTTCACCATTAAAAAATATTAAGGCATAGGCAAGCAATATGAACTGATTTGCCTTTGAAGTATGATACCCTTCTCAAGATGGGCTTACCCAAATTGTTCTCCCCACTTGGGAGTATTTGCTCATGTAAACCCAGGATGTAGTTAGGCCTGGGGCCCTTTGCAGCATCTCCAAGCAGACTTGTGAACAGGTGTGAGCGTGGGTGGGGAGTTTATTTTCAAGCCAAGGAAGAACAGCGGAATGAGCTGATAAACCACACAAAGGGACTATGTTAGATTTTTTTTTAATGCAGGGAGGGAAGAAGATGGGGAGAGAAGAGAAGGAAGTGGGGGTGGGGGTGGGAGAGTTCTAAGGGCTGGCAAAAGAAAGAGATAGTGTGGTACAATGGAAAGAAAATTAGAATTGGAGCCAGGGGAGCCTGTATTCCAATCCCAGTTCAGAGACTCCCTTTGGGAATTTAGAATTTTAGATTTAGTACTGCAGGAGGCCCAAGGAATCATGCAGTCCAACTGCTTAGATTTTCTCCTGGGGAAATGGAGGCTAAGCTAGATGAAGTGGCGTGCCCAAAGTCACATGTGTAGTAAGAGCAGAGGGATCTGGGCCTCAAGTACATCATCTAGAAAATAAAGGGATTAAGCCAGATGATCTTTAAAGTCACTTTCCTTACTCTTGATCTTAGAGGAAAAATGCAAATCTGAGGAAAATTGCTTTGCTCTGGCTTTTATGGCAATGTAGATTGAGCACTAGTAGGTGCCTTAGAGGCCATCTAGTATGATACCTTCATTTTAAGGTAAGGAAACTGAGACTCAGAAAGGCTAAGTCAACAGAGATAGTAAGTAACAGATAGGATTTGAAACCAAGTCTTCTGAATCCAGATAACAGTGAATGCTTTTTATACTACCTGGGCACAGGTGCATAATTTAGTGGCTGTTCTCTGACTCAACTGAGCATCAACTCTGAACAAAATCAATGACATGGGAAGATGTAAGCAGGATGGAATTTTTTGTGTTTTTATTTCTGTGGATTATGCTGAATTCCCTTCTCCTTTGGTAGAGCCACAGCATAAGATTTTCAGTCAAATCGTTTACCTGAAAACCTCTATCACCCCACCACCCAGTTCCTTTCAACTGTATGACTAACAGTGTATTAGAAATCCACATGGTTTCCATGGGGCCCATTTGTCTGAGCCTCATGATTAAAAATTCTGTTTATGTTTTTTTGCTTGTCAAGACATAATCAGCACTCATGCTGTGCCTATGTGATAGCTTCAATAATCAGTCAGGTTTATGGGGAAAGCAGGAGTGGAAATGCCGGGGAAAGCACTTCACAGCAATGATTTTGGAGCTGTGAACCCTGCTTTCATTCGGCTGCACCGAAACTCTTAAAGCGATGGGTTGCCATCAAACAAGTTTTCAGGAACAATCTCAAATCTATTAGCTAACTAGCTCCCCCTCTTGAAATTTTGATTTCAGATGCGGAGCTCCACATAGAGTTGTAACAAGATTCAATGAGACCAGACTGAAAAAATGGATGACAGAGATTAAAGCAAAGGAGGCTTTGTCGATGTCTCCATTCTTTCAGACAGATCAAACCAAACTGCAATTATTCCATTCTTTTAATTGGGTTTATGCTCTTCCTTTCAGTGTTTGCCTTTCACATTTCCTGAGCCACTGAAAAAGTTAAGGGCCAAGTATACAGAAATAGACATGCTTTGTATGAAAGTTAGAAAATGTTATTCAGCAGCCAACCTCCTGAATCTTGATAGTTTTTAGAAAACATGACTGCAAAACAATGTATGCAGAGAGACAGGTCCTATGAAAAATATTAATGCAAAAATATCCTGACATTTTTCTCCCCCAAAATAGAAACAAGGCCACTACATAGTATATAAGGATTTCTACAACCTTATATTGATGTAAAAAACATATTAGCATCATATATGTTCTGTTGCACTTTTATTTATTTTAAAAATATCTCCCAATTACATTTTAAACTAGTCTCTCCTCCCATTGGGAGGGTTTCAAAATGTACCAACTCCTATATTTTTGACATTTATGGACTCATGGAAAACTTATTTGACATGTAGTCAAATTCTCCCTTTTCTTATTTTCTAGCTACATGGCAAGGAAAAAGTCACTCAGCCTCAGTTTTTCCATCTGTAAAAAGGGGACAATACTATGTGTAGTATCTACTAAAACAGAGTTCCTGAGTCTCAGCATGTGAAAATGCAGATAAAGCTTTTTTGCAAAATTTAAACAACTCCATAAATTCTTGTTATTGTTGTTATTATTTCAGGATCTATAATTTCAGCATGAAAACTCCATTCACTGAAACAGATTAGAGGCCTTGTATACTTATAAAAAATATTGTAGGATCATGGATTTTTTACTAAAATAGTATAGCAGCAAGCACCCTAGCATACCCAGGATGGCTGCCAACACAGGTTCTTAGATCTGCTTTTCTAATGGAAAGCAACTCAGAATGAGTTAACAATCTTGCTTTAATCAAACATATGTCATTTACCCAATTCAGGGGGATAAGGTCAGCACCCCAAATTTCAGAGAATACAAATAAGTTACAAGTAGACAACAAATATAGAGAAACATCAGCAGAAAGGCTTCCAACTGTCTGGACATTACATCCATACCTAGTTAGTTACCAGAGAGGGAAGCACCAACATCTGGGTTTTCAAAGCTGGGGGGTTCAATGGCTGCCCATAATCTTGTCTGGTCAAATCGCATAACTCTTCTCAGAGTGAGCCCCCAAACAAAATCTCACATCAGGGTAAATACATATATATATATATATATATATATATATATATATATATATATATATATATATATATATATATCTATTATAGCCTTCTCCTGGCTCAGAGAATGTCACAGCCCTCTAGACCGACTGCCCAATCAAAAAGCAACCAGGTGTGGGCATTCATGAAAAACAAGCCTCCCCACCATAGGCTCCATGTAACCACATTCAGCCCATTAGGGGGCAGAGTATATTTTCAAATCAAGGAAGGTTCTCAGAGTCACTTAAACCTATCAAAGGGCCTAGGGTCAGGGAAGATCTTAAATTCCCATTCCCATAACTCATGGTTAGCAGAGACTACCTAGTACAAATCTTTCATTTAGCAGACAAGGCCACTAAGGCTTGAGGAAGTTAAATAATGCCAAAGCCACACAGGTAGGAAGTTTCAGAGACAAAATTTGTACTCAGGGTCACTGAATCTAGACACACCATTCTAAGACCTTCATGAGTTGCCATGGTTTAAAGGAAAAAGACAATGCAAAATAATAGCGACAACAGTGACAATAGCAAAAACAAATTAAAACAAACACATCATCTCCCCAACCCCCTTCTTTAATTTGTCCAAACAGAGCCAAGCTGAGCCTTAGATGATGCACATGATCCTGTAGCCCTAATTTAAAACATTTAGCTTTAGTAGGATTTAGGGTGGGAAAAAAAAAAGAAGATTTAGAATTGGAATGGGTCTTGGTCATCCAGTCAAATTGATTTATGATATAGATAAGAAAACTGAAATCCAGGGAATTGGAGGGACTTCCCCAAAGTCACATGGGAAATAAGTGGCAGAGCTGAAATTTGAACCTTGGTGATCTGACTCAAAATTTAATATTCTTTTCTTTATGCCACATGGTCAGAGTTTTCATTCTCACTGTCAAGACAAACTTTGGCAAAGCAAGGTCACCTCCTGGGCATGATGAAGAATGGAAGAGGACTATAACAAATAGAGATGTTTGGTTAAAAACGGTATTTTTGTAATGTTCATAAATCTCTAGGATCTGTACAGTGAAGGAACCTATAACACTGAGATTCATTTGTGTGCTTTCCTGTTTTTTAACAGTGTTTTTGCCCCTTAGAAGCCTTTTGCCAAATTTACAAAGCAGCAGCGGCACTGGACTAGAATCCCAGATTTTTTGTTGTAAGTCATGCAGACTCATGTTATTAATTTTGGGTGTGTTAGGTTTTCCTGGTTTGTTTGGTCATATTCTCACTTTATTGAAAGGTTTACAATGAAAGATGTTGCAAAGTCTTCTGTCTCCCAAACTCAGGTTATAAACAAATGCCTTTTACAGAAGGAGGGGTTGCTAATCCTTGTCAAAGTCATCCTTTAACACACACCCTTGACCTTGTCCCCTCCAGTATATTGAAGCCTCAGTAAACTATACCCTTCTTTCTCAAATTCTTATCCCCTCACTATCTACAGATTCCTTTCCTACTCACTTTAAGCATATATGAGTTTCTACATTTTTAAAACCAAGAAAAACAACAAACAATAATAGCAAATAGCAAATATCCTTCACTAGGCCCTATCACTCCATCAAGTTATTAACATATCTTTTCTCCCCTTTCCATCCAAACTTCTATCTAGGCAAGTCATTTAATTATCTGTGCCTTAGTTTCCTCATATGTAAAATGAGAAGATAAGGCTTCATCTCCTCTTAAGTCCTTTCTGGCATAAGACCTATATCCTAGAAAAAGCTGTCTGTACTCATTGTCCCTATTTCCTCCCTTCTACACTCCCCCCCCACCAACCATGTGCAATCTGGGTTCTGAACTACTAATTATATAAAACTGATTTCTACAGTTATCTAATTGTCAAATTAGATGACATTGGTTCAATCCTTATTTTTCTCAACCTCTCTGCTTTGCTTGACACTGTTGATTGTCTTCTACCCTGGGTACTTTCTCCTCTTTGGATTTTTGTGCTATCTTTCTTTTTTCCTACCTGACTAATTATTCATTCTCAGTCTCATTTGCTCATTTTATCTCCATATCACTTTCTCAAGAATAGATGCTCCCTAGGGCTCTACCCTGGGGCCTCTTGTTGTCTTCATCTACACTTTTTCCTAATAATCTCATTTTCTCTCAGAAGTTTAACAGCTGAAATCACATCTACATATACAGCCCCAATCTCTCCTCTAAATTTCAGTCACATATTACCAATTGCTTATTGGACATTTCAAACTGTAATGTCTCAGACCGTGTCCAAAACAGTTCTGTAAACTTATCCCTTTTACAGATCTCCAGATTTCTATTAAAGATGCACCATTCTTACAGTCTTCTAGGTTTGTAACATTGGCATTCTTGATTCTTCATTCTCCCTAACCCCACCTAACTAGTCAGATCTTACTATTTCTACTTGCATATTTTTTGCATCATTATAATTCTTTTTCTCTACTTACATATCGCCATAGCGTAGGTCTTCATCACCTCTCACTTATATTATTATAACTTCCGAATGAGATTGAGTTAAAAGAAAATAGTATTGAAAAGTAATTTATATTCAAATAGATTTCCCCCATAAAGAAACAGAATCACAAAATTTCAGAATTGAAAGGGGCCTCAGAAGACATTGAGTCAATTTTTGCATTTGTATACAGTACTTCAAACAATATCACACTAAAGGGTCCTTTAGGTCTTTTTTGAAAACCTCCAGTGAAGGGAACTACACTGACCCCTGTGACAGCCCATTCTTCTTTCGAGCAACTCTGATTATTGAGACTGTTCTTATTTCCTTCTGTGGAGGCAATCTTGGGTGAACCACTTAATCTTTCTGGCTTTACTTACCTTAACTATAAAATGAAAGCAGTTAGAATAGGTGACCTCTTGTGTCCCTAATGACACTGAATCTATTATCTAATGCCACTGAATCTAACTTTGCACCTTTCAACCTTTTATCCTGAGTTTGCCCTATCAGGTCAAAAAGACTAAGTTGAATTATTCATTGATACAACTGCTTTAATACCCCAAAAATCTGTAATTTTATTGCTGAGGGTATTCCCATTCCTAATGCAGATCACAGTCCTTTTATGAGGAAGTATGGTGTAAGTATATAACAGAAGCTGGTCTTCAATATTTCCTATGTCTAAAATTTTCATCACTTGGAAAGCAACCTTCTCCTCTATACGATAAACTAGACTCGTCCCTAGACAACAATTGTACAATCATCACCAGATGGGCATTTAAATGCTTTCCAGCCTAGTTAGGCATACTAAAGCATACACTTTACTAGCAAAGATGTTGAGAATGTTAGCCATGTAAGTGAATTAAGGGAACTTACTAAAGAACCTCATGGAATAGTGAGGATTAGCGGAGTGATGAGTTTAGAGACCAAGGCATGCCAACATCAGCTGAAGTTTTGAAAAAAAAAAGTTGCGGATGATGAACTTAGAGCAGAGATTTTTGGAGGGATGCTAGCTGATTTTTAGTATTCATAAGGATGGACAGGATGCCATGTAGACCTTTCATTGTGGTTTGTTTGGTGACATATGGCTTGATAAAGAAAGACTGGCTAGGCGTCAGAGGGCCTTATCTCAAATCTTGACTCTCATTTGTAACCTCTGTAACCTCAGGCAAGGTCCAAGGTAGTTTGAACATAGTAGGTGCTCAACAGGTTGTTGAACTGACTAGATGTTAGTGATTGGTTACAACTTCTCACCATGGTAATTCATTCTTTTTTTTGTTTTGTTTTGTTTTTGTTTTTAGCATTTTCTTAGAACATCCTCGTCGGTTAAAGTATCTGCTTTAGAACCAAAGTGCCAAGCATGCACCATTCACTGAATAAGTGTTTGTTGATAACAAAAGGATATGCTGAGTGGGATCTTGTTCTGAAATCAGGCAATAGCATTAAATGGACTCTCTAAATCCCTTCCATCTGGTTCTAGGAAACCTTCTGCAACATTATCTTCACTTATTCTCTGAATTAAACATCAGAAGTTTCTCTTCTACTTTTCATAGACTTCTTAGTAATAGGAGGAAAAATGCCAAGATGAAACTCAGCTTCCTTAAATAGCATGTGCATAAAGCCTTATCTCAGGTCTACAACCTAATATGGCTCCCCAGTGCTTACCACATTGAATTCTAAGTGCCTGGCTTTTCAGTGATTCCATAATAAATTACTACCCGACCTCTTAGATAGTATTGTCCATGTGATTGTATGTTGCACCCTGCTATATAGTCAGACTGTCCTCACTCCTTCACTCTAAGCATCTATGTTTAATCCTGCTTTTGTGATATCATGGATTTAAAGTTAGAAGGAGTCTTAGGTGGCACAGTGTATAAAGTGCTAGGACAAAAGTCAGGGAGACTCATCTTCCTGATTTCAAATCTGGCCTCAGACACTTACTAGCTGTGGAACTCTGGGCAAGTTACTTAACCCAATTTACCTCCTTTTCCTCATCTGTAAAATGATCTGGAGAAGGAAATGGCAAACCACTCCAGTATCTTTGCCAAGAAAACCCCAAATGGGGTCATGGAGAGTTGGACATGACTAAAACAATTCAGCAACAAAAAAGTCAGTTCAACCCCCTGATTTTACAAATGAGGAAAGTGAGATTGAGGCATGGGAATGCCTTGTCCAAGTTCATATTATGTAGTAAAGAGGCAGAGCCAGGATTCAAACAGTTCTCTGATTTTTAAATCTCCACACTCCCACCTACTACTTTTTATATCATTCTGGTGTCCCATCTCTGGAATGCCTTTTTCTCTCTCCCTGTGTATCCAAACACTAACCATACTCAGAGTACCAGCCTATCTTCCTACCTCATCTATGATGCTACACCTAACTATTCCAACCTACATTGTGATCACTTATTCAACATTTATTAGTTATCTATTTTGTGCAAGGTAGTATTCAAAGCTGGGGTGAGATTCAAAGATAAATAAAACACATTGGTCTGCCCCCATCATTGAATGCCTTTAAAGCATACATCCTCCAAACTGTATTGTGCTATGCACTGTTTTAGCCTTTGTTAGTCTGGTCTCACCATTTGGAATATGTTTCTTGAGGGCAAGGACCATGTCATATGTGCTTCTTCTGTATCTTTCACACGACCTTTCACAGAGTCTGGCACATAGCAGGTGTTCAATAAATCCTTGCTGAATGATGGCTTTAAAAGAAAATCAGTGGGGAGGCAGCCTAGTGTTAGCAGATGGTGTAAAACTTGGAGTTTGGCCTCTGGCATATCATAACTGTGTTACTCAGGGCAAATTAATTAACTTCCCTGAACCTCAGTTTCTTCATCAATAAAATGGGGATGGTAATACCTAGAGTGTCTAACTCAGAATGTTGCCATAAATTGCAAAAGGGATAGTGCAGATAAAAGGGACTTTAAAAAAAAGAAAGAAAAAAATGATACCTCTCTATTATTTCAAACTTTCTGTTCATCTTGTTTAGTCATTTTTTCAGCTATATCTGAGCCCAATCAGAATTTTCTTGGCGAAGATACACAAGTGATCTTCCTTTTCCTTCTCCAGTTTATTTTATAGATGAGGAAACTGAGACAAACAGGGTCACATAGGTTGTAAATGTTTAAGACCAGATTTGAACTCATAAAGAGAGTTTTTTCTGACTCTAGACCTGACACTATATTTACTATGCCATGTAGCTTTAAGAGAATAATCCAAGCATTTTGGCTTTAGATAGAAAAACGTCTTCTTTTCAAAGCAATCATACAGGACTTATTTCCACTACTAGGATACTACTACTACTGTTTTTTTTTGTTGTTGTTCTTATTGTTCTGGTTTCACTTTATTATTTTGTTTTGTTATTGTTTTATTTGCAAAGTAAATCTGTGATTCCAGGGCAGTAGGGAACCTACCAATGAGGAATTCCCTCTAAGCACGGATATTGGTACCTTCTTTTCATCTTATAGTATTAGAAACTAACATGGGTTCCTGGAAGGTTGTGTGACTTGCCCAAAGTCACAAAACCAATACATGTTAGAGGTGGGGTTTGAACACAGCTCTCTCTGACCTTAAAGGCAACTCTCCTTATACTTTGACATATTCCCCATAATAAAATAATTATTGGTCATGGCCCAAGTCACACACACACACACACACGCACACACAGAGCTAATAAATAGATGAAGCTGGGCCTGAACTCAGGTCTTTTGCCTCAAAAACCAGTGTCCTGTTATATAACACTTTCTCTTTCTTTGTGGTTTCTTGACACAGGAGGATAGTGATACAGAAAACCATTTAACTGCAGTCTTGAATTGTGTAATATAAAGTAGGTAAAGTATAGGTATGATCCTAAGTAACATCTTGGTTTTTCTACATACTAACTATTTCACCTTAGTCAAGTCATTTCCTTGCTCTAAATTTCACTTTCCTCTTCTAGAAATGGAAGGACTAGACTTATTTGACCCTAAAACCCTTTCCAGGTGTGACAATATGGAAGATTAGTTAACCTATGTGTATAAAATCAAATTTCTTCTCCCCCACCAAAAAAAAAAATAATCTGGATTAGGGGTTGTGCATTTATTTTTTTTTTATAATGCCAATAATTTTAGAAATCAAACCTTCATCAGTAATGACTGCCTTTTACAGAGGTGATGCCAAGAAGGTCACACATATTAAGACGACTTGATGAAGCTTGCCAATGGCAAACCAATGTTAATCTACTAATGGCCATCTGGATTGCAGATGCAGTGGCCAGATTGTTTTGTCCACCATGTGAGTTGTCTTACCCTGGGAAAAATACACACACACACACACACACACACACACCACATACCCTAAAAAAAATTAAACAAAACAAAACAACGTGTCATGTCTGTCTTACTAAAAGGTACAAATTTTTTTTTTCTAATTTGTATCCATGAGGTTACTGGTGGCAAGGTCATCCAAGTCTCCCTCCCAATTTCTGTCTGGTTGACAGCTGCTGAAATGTTTTAGAAAGTAATTAGATGGGGAAACAGGCTTCAGAAAAGACAGCCACATGGAGGCTTTCTGCAGTTTGTTTCTCTTCTACAGTCACCAGCAGTTAGAGAAGACAATACCTATTTATTAGTTGAATAACAATCCTTTGCCTGGTTCACTTTGCTAAATAGATGATGGAGGTCTTAGGGTGTTTGTCTCTTTGGCTCCCACGCTGTGAAACTCCCTTTCTTTTGTCTCTAAGAATAAGCAAATCACTAGAAGACCTAAAATCTCTCTTCAAGAATAAAAAAAAAATGAGCTGGTTTGATTTGGCTTTTAATTAGGGATTTTTTTCTGTCTCTGCCTTGAATTGGTGTGTTGTTTTTTTTTTCATTTGGACCATTGGAGGACTAACTCTACTAGCAGATTCTTTTTTGACTTTCTGTTGGTTTCACTGTGATGGTCCTGTTAAAGGAGTGGCAGCAGGACTTTCTGGGTTGGCAGTACTATCAATGGAGCACAGAAAGGCAAATGTTTTCTCAAGAAACATGGCAGCCATTCATCAAATCCACTGTAGTAATTTTCCAACACAATTTTGTGGATTTTATACCTATTCATAAAATATTTGTCAGGAAAACAAAAAATGCATTTGTGCAATGTCTCACAGGGGAAGCACAAGCCAGATCACTTTATTTCTGGGAGAATTTATTTGTTAATTTGCAATCATAGAAGGCTACCTAACACTGTCAATAGCCCCAAATGGGAATTGACAGAGTCAGCTAGCTATTAACTAAGTAATCATAGAAATCTCTGAGTTAGACATGACCTTGGAGCACAGTTATATTATTTTGCATCTTGATATCCTGAGTATCTAGTCCTGTGCTTTCCATATAGTCAATAAAATACTTGTTTGAATAATTGAGTTATATATCAAATGTTAACCAGCCTGGACTATACTCAAACTGCCTTGACTGTACTCATTTCAAACATTCTGACATATAGGGACTCGGCATATTCCTTTATAATTGTGCGCAATATTTCTCTTGCAATAAAATCTCTTACAAGAGAAAATGATGCAGTGACCCTTAAAGATGCACACTCTCTCCTTGATTTGTAAATCCTGGCAAACCTGAAGATTTCCTTCTGTCAAAGAGAACTTCATGTCCCAGAATACATTTCTCTTTGGCTAAGAAATGTCTAGAATTAAACTACAATGATTAAAACAGGAATTTATCAGGGACCTTACATTGACTAGTCCAACTCAGTTCTAATCGCGAATCCTATTTAAGATATTCCTAACAAGCATTTATCCAGCTTCTGATTAAGTAGAAAAAATGACAAGGACTGAAGGGAGCCAAGATGGTGGACTAAAAGCAGGAACTTGTGTGAGCTCCCACACCAACCACCTCAAATACCTGTAAAATATGACTCTAAAAAAATTTTAGATCTACTGAACCCACAAACTGACAGAGAGAAACAAATGTCCCATTGAAGGCAGCCTGGCTGGCCAACAAGAAGGGTCTATCACACTGAGGAGGGAGCTGAGCACAGTCCTGGTGAGCCACAATGGCTTAGACCCAAGGTGGCCCCAATCAGTGGCACAGACTGACCAGAACAGACTTCAGGAGAGTGAATCATGGGCAACTGTGGCAGTTTCCAGACTTCTCAACCCATAAACACCAAAGAGGAAGTAAAAATTCAGTAGGGAACTCTGTTGGATTTGGGTGGAGAAGAGCACACACTGGATCCTGCCTCCAGATTTCCTTGCCTGCAGATCATAGGGTGACCTAGTGATCATTCAGAGGGTAATCACTCTTGCTTTGACCTGCTTGGATCTGGATCAAAGTCTTGAGTGGTGGTCCTGGGACGTGTGGCCAATGTGCCAGACCTTGTGGTGGCTGTAGAGAAGGTGCCCTCCTCATAGCTCTGGAAGCTGCAAAAACCTGAGCAATTTGGGACACAGTTCTCTGTACTCTGGAAGCAGAGTTCTACTGTGGCGAAGAGCTCAAAAGTCAAATAGTTGGCTGGCAAGATGAGCAAGCAGAAGAAGTACAATCAGACCATAGAATATTTTTGTGAACAAAAAAAGATTAAAAAATGGAACCAGAAGAAGACAACAAAGTCAAAACTCCTACATCAAAAGCTTCCAAGAAAAATATTAACTGGTTGTCGGCCATGGAGGAGCTCAAGAAAGATTTTGAAAATCAAGTAAGAGAAGGAGAGGAAAAAATTGGAAGAGAAATGAGAATCATGCATGAAAATCTGAAAAGAAAGTCAACAGCCTGCTAAAAGAGACCCAAAAAATACTGAAGAAAATAACACCTAAAAAAAATAGACTAACTCAAATGGTAAAAGAGGCCCAAAAAGCCAATGAGGAGAAGATTGCCTTAAAAAAACAAATTTGCCAGATGGAAAAGGAATTTCAAAAATTCACTGAAGAGAATAATTCCTTCAGTATTAGATTGGAGCAATTGGAAGCTAATGACTTTATGAGAAATCAAGATATTATAAAACAGATCCAAATAAATGAAAAAAATAGATGGTAATGTGAAATATCTCATTGGAAAAACCACTGACTTGGAAAATAGATCCAGGAGAGATAATTTAAAAATTATTGGACTACCTGAAAGCCATGTTAAAAAAAGAGCCTAGACACCATCTTGCAATAAATTACCAAGCAAAATTGCCCTGATATTCTAGAACCAGAGGGCAAAATAGAAATTGAAAGAATTCACTGATCACCTCTTCAAAAAGTTCCCAAAAAGAAAACTCTTAGGAATATCATAGCCAGATTCCAGAGCTCCCAGGTCAAGGAAAAAATATTACAAGCTGTCAGGAAGAAAAAAATTGAATATTGTGGAAACACAATCAGGATAACACAAGGTCTATCATCTTCTACATTAAGTGATTGAAGCGTTTGGAATATGATATTTCAGAGGTGAAATGATCTAGGATTAAAACCAAGAATCACCTACCCGGCAAAACTGGGTATAATGCTTCAAAGGAAAATATGGTCATTCAATGAAATAGGGGACTTTAGACTATTTTTGATGAAAAAAACAGAGTTGTATAGAAAATTTGACTTTCAAATACAAGAAGCAAGAGAAGCATGAGAATGTAAACAGGAAAGAGAAATCATAAGGAACTTATTAAAGTTGAACTATTTACATTCCTATATGGAAAAAAGATAATTGTAACTCATAAGAATTTTCTCAGTATGAGGATAATTGAAGGGAATATATATGTGTGTGTATACATACACACATAAATATGTATGTATAGGAGGGTATATGTGTATATAAATACATATGTGAGTGTGTGTATATATGTGTACATGTATACATAGACAGAGGGCACAGTATCAGTTGAATAGGAAGAGATGATATCCATGAGAAAGGAATATAATGGGAGAAGGGAAAAGGGAGAAATAGAATAGGGTAAATTATCTCATATAAAAGAGGCAAGAGAAAACTGTTACAATGGAGGGGAAGAGCAGGAAGGTGAAAGGGAATGAGTTAACCTTACTCTCATTGAATTTGGCTTAAGGAGGGAATAACATACACACTCAATTGGGTACCTTACCCTACAGGAAAGTAGTGGGGAAGGGGATAAGAGCGGGTATGATAGAAGGTAGGACAGATTGGAGGAGAGGGTAGTTAGAAGGAAACACTTTTGAAAAGGGACAGGGTCAAAGGAGAAAATAGAATAAGTGGGGGGGGGCAGGACAGGATGCAGGGAAATATAGTTACTCCTTCACAATATAACTACTATGGAAACATTTTGTGTAACTACAAATGTACAACCTATATTGAATTGCTTATCTTCCCAGTGGGTGTGGGTGAAGAGGGAAGAAGGGAAAGAATCTGGAAATCAAAGTTTTAAAAATAAATGTTACAAAAAATTGATTTTTACATGCAGCTGGGAAATAAGATATACAAGCATTGGGGTATAGAAATCCATCTTGCCCTACTAGAACGTTAGGGGGGGTAATGAGAGAGGATATGAAAGAGAGGAGTTTAGGAAAGGGGTACTCAGTAGGCTCAATATCTTGGGGTGGGGGTAGGGGAAAGACAGGGAGAAAATTTGTAACTCAAAATCTTTTGGAAATGAATGTTGAAAACTAAGAATAAATAAATAATAGATTAAAAAAAAGAATGACAAGGAAAGGATCATTTCTACCTAACAGCTGATCATAGAAGTCTGCATGGAATAGATGACAGTTGAGTTGGGCCTGAAAGGGTGAAAAGAAGACATACCAAAACCAGCCATTTTTTTTCCTATCCTACTTTTCTAGCCTCAGCTTGTATTTCTTCACTGACTTTAGACTTAATTCCCTAGATGAAGTGGGTTCCCAAACACATAATCTGACCTTCTTATTTAAAACAAAACAAAACATGGAGCCTCAGTTTTATCAGGGTATGAAATCCCTAGTGAGAAATTTCCTCTAATAAAGCATATGGGAACTCCTCAGAGAGTTTGCTAGGACGCTAAGTGGTTAAGTGACATGCCGGGCTCAAATAGCCATATGTGTCGGAGGCAAACTCAGGTTTTCCTGATTCTGAGGTAAGTTCTCTATCTACTATTTCCCATTATTTCTTGTTGAATTCTTGCCCATCCTTTAAAGATTAAGTCAGTGCTCACCTCTTTCTCTCTTGCTTCTTCTGGTCCCCACCAGTCATAACCCAGTATGTGAAGCAATTGTTTTCCTATTGCCTCTCCTCACCTAATTCCATTTATATGTCTGTTCAATAAACACCAAGTATCAACTTTGTTTATATCCCCCAACAAATAGTTATACAGTTTCTTCTTGAAGACTTTCATTGAGCTCTGTCAAGCCAAGTTATTTGCTTCCCCATTTGTGGCTTTTATAGCAGCTTGGCAATGACCAGTAGGCCTCCACCTACCACCAGTGTCTTTGAGGTGAAGAAGGTAGTTCTACAAGGCAATGATACACAAAGACCCAAAGTTATGAGTTTATGATTCAGACTTATGTATCTATATATCTATCTAATCACACACACACATACACACACAGGGGTGAGGAGGTGGCAAACATAACGTCAGATAATGAGAAATTCAGTCAAACTGATTGTGAAGTTTCTGAGACAGAGTAGCAGGAAATGAGGTATAGGAGAGGGAGAGGATGCAGCTGTCTCCCACACAATGATGAAAGCTTTGGTGCAGACTGGGAACCAACTAAAGGCAGACCTAGCAGAGTTGGCTTCACAGACATCAGAGGCTGTGATGTGTGGGTGTGCAGATAGAGGTAACTCATCCACTATACTTTTCTACCCTCCCCCCTATCAACACCCCCAAAATAAAGGTGCTATTGTCAGAATTCAACCTTGTGCTTTTTGCAATGCGGTAACTGAGTTACTGATAGCATTGAATTGGTTAAAGAAAAGAAAAATCTTCCTGAAGTAGAGTGAATGCAACTAAAGAAAAAAAAATAGCTTTTTTTTTTTTCTACTCCCCATCACTATGCCTAAAAAACCATCCTTCTAAAGTAGGAAGAAGGGAGGAAAAGGCAGTGAAATGTGTTTGTTTTTATGGTTAGGGGTGTGTGTCCTTCTCACCCATATATTTTATGACTTTCTTGACCTAGTTTACTGAAAGTCTCTCATTTGTATGCTAGCCTGGATAAGCAATGGCTTACATAACTCAGCCTTTGACAAATCCGAACTATAGAATTGACAAGCCGTTTCCCATTTCCCGGCCTCATTTTCCCCATCTTTAAAATGATAAACTCTGTCCTGAATACCTCATAGGACTTTTAGGAGTGTCCAGTGAGTTTCCAAAAGTGAAAAGTCTTTGAAATATCTCACGTCTAGAGAGGTGATATGGTACCTAGGATCCTAGGAGTTGTATTAAAGCTGCTTCTGGTTCTGCCACCTGAGCAAGCCTGAGCAAAGCATTTACCTGGTCTGGCCTTGACATTAGTTTTGTCCTTTTTAAAGGTAGGGCTCTATCAAGACTTTTAAAATTTCTGTCATGAACCCTTTGGCCATCTGGCAAAACCTATGGATTCCTTATCAGAATTATTTTTGTAAGTGCATAAAATATATATTGCAAAAGGAATCAATCAAACAAATCAGTTATCAAAATATACTAAAAACAAAAACTAAAAGAAAAACAAGTTCCCAGAGCCCATGTTAGGAACCTGTAGATTATCTCTTTGAGAAACACAAGAGAGAATTAAAGTAACTATTGATAACATTATTTTAATAATGATGATGTAACGAGAGAAACCATTATGATTTTGTTGACTCATTAAATATTTTATGCCTCACACTTCTTTGGTTTGGTTATATAAGATATAATTATCGGCTCTCAAAATCACTTTAGAGTGTGCAATACAAACACTCTCCAATGTCAAAACTCTGCGCTTACAGAAGCATGGCTATCCTGCCTTAGGTCCACTCATCTTTCTTGTAGCTCTTCCTGTTCCTGAAACTCATAAAGTTTCCATGTGGCTGAAAAGCAAAAACAAAAGAAACAAAGCACTCAATTTCAGAGAATCTGCAGGTTAAGAAAAAGAGGAAAGGAAGAAAATAAAAGCAAGAGCATATTAATAATTACATATGTGCATATACAGTATGGCTATATATATATCCAACTAATTTATCAATCCATCTATTTATCTATTGTCAAGCTCTTGTAAGCTCCAAGGATTCTTATCCCAACTTCCACTATAAATGATGAATTGTATCCCCAGTTCTTGGCCACATTTTTCTCTGAGGGCTCAAAGGAGTACTCTTGAGAGCTCAAGTGTGATTTGTCAATGCTACATAGCTGAAACCCCAACAATTGTTCCTATTCCCCCTTCCCTAAGATTTTTAGTTGAGTAATTATCTCATCAGTGAACCCTGGGTAGCTTTTTTAGAAAAGGGGTATTTACTAAGATAGTGTGACATATGGCTGGCAAAAAATGCCCTCCCCCGCCAAAAAAAAATGTATTACTTTCCGGCATCTAAGACAAAGTGAATTCAAGCTTACCAAACATGTGGGGGAAAAAAAAGAACAGTAACTCACAGAAGCTTTTTTCTACCATTTATAAGCTGTTAAAAAGTCCCTTCTGAAGCAGGATGAATCTTCCTCCCCTTTGTCCTTGGCTCCTAATGCAGGCATTGCCTCTGATTGATTCTGGAGTACCATGCAAAATACCTATGGAAACATAGGAAAACTAATTTCCTCAGGACCCTTTGAATCTGAAAGGTCCTCCTTTCATCAAAGAACTGGCCAACAGTTCTAATGAAACAATAATTAACATAATGCTTCTACTGCTACTGAAAAGGATCTGTTTATCTGCTATTCACCATATCTTCAAATTTCCAAACCAAAATCAGTTTCCCAACTCCAATCTATTCTCCACTCAGCTGTCATATTAATCTTTCCAAAACTCAGGTCAGATAATGCCACCGCCTTATTTAACAAACTACAGTGGATCTCTATTATCTTAAGGACCAAATATAAAGTCTTCTGTTTGGCTTTCAAAGTTCTTCAAAATTTTAGCCAATTCCAACCTTCCCAGTGTTCTTTCACCTCATTCTCCACTTATTCTGATTCAATGCCACTGGCCTCAATAATGTTCCTCACCCAAAAAACTTAACTTCCTGAGTCTGACAGGTTTTTTTTTTTTCTGGTTATCCCTTATGGCTGTGATTGTTTCCCTCCTCATCTTCACCTCCTAGCTTTCCTGGCTTTTTTCAAAGCTCAGTTGAAGGCTTATCTTAAGCAAGAAGCCTTTCCAGACCTCCTTAATCTTAATGAAACTACCCCCAGTTTATCCTATGGATCTTGTTTGTGCATAGCTGTTTATATGTTGTCTCTCTCATTAGGCTGTGAGCTCCTTGAAAGCAGAAACTGACTTTTGGCTTTTCTGTCTATCTTTGACACTTAGAACAATGCCAGTAATATAAGCTCCTTGAGTAACATGGACTTTCTTCCCTTTAAAATACTTAATACATATTTTTCATCAATTAATTCAGTCAGTTCAATTACTTTAGCAACACAAGATTTTGAGAAACAGAAGGTGCCTTAGAGATCAATAGTTTAATGGTCTAATGTCATTAATGAGTAAATCTAGGTATAGAGAGGTGAAATTACTTAGATGGCAGTGATTAAAGGACCTGGTTAGAACTTAAAACCAGGTCTTCTATCTATAGTAATAGAATGACTCTTTCTAATACAACTATCTGTCTTTATGGACTAAGAAATTAAATCTCCAAGATAGTAAATGACTTGCCCAGTGTTACACCTGTAGAAAATGGCAATGCTGGTATCATTTTGAAACTATGCTCTATCAAGAACCATTCTGCCTCTTTCTGAGACTTCCTAGACTGATAATTTGCATTGTCTATGGGCAAATGGGAAAGGTAAAGCATTCTGGAACCTGCGGAATTTTTTGATACCTTGGCACAAAATAAAGCCACTTTGGCCCGAGGAAGATGAAACCTGAAAAAGAGAAGTAGAAAAGTGAGGTGGGAGAATAGCAAAAAAGATAATTTGTCTATTTAAAAAATTGTGTGTAAGTGCTACTCTTGTATACACAAATTTACAAGCAATATTCTTGCCTCTTTTCCCCATGCTACATGGCTTCTTTGTTCATTCAATAAACAAATATTATTAAGTACCAACTGTATGCTAGGCACTGAGCTAAGCACTCAAGATACAAAGAATAGAAAATAAGCATGCCTTAAAGTCAAGGAACATATAATCCATATGCAAATTTATAATAAACTAAAAATTTATTGAGAGTAATTTTTGGAAAGGGGCATTACTAGGGGATACAGAAAGGCTGTGCAAATTCAGGCCCCTGGGCAAAATATAGTCTGAGTGATGCCCATATTTTAACCTTGTCCAACCTCTGGGTAGTGTGCTCAGCCAAACAGGAGCAGAGGGTAAAATCTCTTTAGACAAATCCACTAGGCTGCACACTAATCCCACCACCTGAAAACTACTTTCATCTCCCAATGATACTGTAATGGGGATGAGGTGAAATGATATTTATTCTACCTCCTCATGAAAAATATTTGGATTTTTTTATCCTTCCATGTAAATGGTTCTACCACTGTCTATAAAAGCAGGCTAGAACTTGGATTTGGCTTCAATTGCTTGACTTCTTGGGGTGCCAATAAATTCCTTTTTGTCTTATTTCCTAGGTTGGTCTTTAATTGACCAGGGCAAAGTCCGAATGAGAATTTTTCTTTCAACAAGGCTTCACATAGAAAGTGACATGAATTAAAACTTTTAAGAAACTGTGGATGCTAAGAGCTAAAGGTGAGAAAGGAATGCATTCCAAGCATTTGGGGAAGCCTATGCAAAGATAATAAAGACTGAATGCCATAAAATACAGGACAACAAATAACCTACATCAGTTTGTACATCATTTGAGATGAAGGGGAGCAATGAAAAATTATTGTGGCAAGTAAGGTTAGATCCAGATTATGTAGTTCTTAAAATACTAAACAGAAGGGTTGCAATTTTTGGCCAGAGGCAATAGGGAGCCATTGAAGATTCCTGAGGATGTGAATGATAGTGTTCAGACTTTTTACTTTAGGAATATCAAGCCTTGTAGAGCAATGCTTAGAGAGGAGAGAGACTGGTGATGCTGAGATCAACTAGGAGGCTATTATAATGGTTTAGGTGTGAGGTGATGAAGATTGGAACAAGGATGATGTTTACTGTGTTAATAGAAGAGAACAAGTGTGAGAGATATTGTAGATGTAGAATGGCCAAGACATGACAGTTGATTGAATGAGAAGGGTGATGGAAATTGAGAATGACGAAGATTTTGTGAATTTGAATGACTGGAAGGTTAATGAGGCACTTAACAGAAATCTGGACTAAGCACTCAGCATTGCAATACTTGCTTCAATTCTTCAAGATCTCTGGTTTCATCCATGTGGGAGCTCCTTTCATTGATCGACATCAAAATCCCTTCAATGCTCTGTCACAAGGTGTCATGAGGAACTGTCCTACAAACATTTAAGAAGCCAGCAACTGGTTCCACAGCAATAAACTGCCCTGGATTTAGTCAAGCTGTTCCTTCAACAACAGAAAACAGAGCATTTGTCTTATTAGTCTTCTGAAGTTGGTAGGATCTTCTAGAACTTGTGCTCACATGAGCACCATAGTCTTTGATAATTAATGTCATTTCTATGACATAATGAAATATCTCATAAAGGCCTATTAATATCTAATGACAAATATGGAATTATTGTCCTTTATGGGTTAGTCTGGTGGAATTTAGTCGCCTGTATAATGTAATGTCCATAGGATAATGCTGGGTATTCTAAATACTCACTTTACAAATTAACACTTCATCTAATAAGCTGCTAGTGAGTTTGGGCTGCCCTTTATATACAACTCATTTGGGGTTGTGTCATTCTCAGAAGGAAAAAAAAAAGTAAAAAAAGATAGACCTGGTAAGAAAAAAGTTATTTTCAGTCATTATTCCCATAGGACAAGTTTGCAATCACAAGTTAGCCAAGTATTTCTAGTCTTGCTGAGAAGGGACCAGAAACTATAGGATTTCAGATATGGATGAAAATTCAGAGGTCATTCCCATTTTACAGATGAGGAAGCTGATTCTTTAGTTAGTCTGCTTATTGATGGAAAATAGGGCAGTAGAACTAAGGTCTCCTTTCTTCTATTTTATTACTCTTCATATTTTACAACATTGTCTTCCATATTTCCTATCTTCTTCCCCATTCCTTAACTTTTTCTTCCCTTTTCTTTTTTCTGTAAAACTGCTGTTTTGATTGAAACTAACTGCTAGATGTTCCTTGTTGTACTGATTCTCCACCCCAAATCTAGTTATTTTATCAAAGATAAACAATCATGGCAATGTCACTGAAATAAGAATGGGATGGGAGGTTCAGTTTACTGATATACTTAGCTAGGCTCATCCTGGGAGCAGCTAGGAGAAGAGGAATTAAGGACCCAGTAAACTCATTAGATAGAAAGACTTTATTACAAAGATATATTTATGAAAGTCTCACAGAGCACATAGTAATTGGCAATACATATTAGAAAAGGTATATTTATCCTTGACAGATAATTGAAATGCTGAGAGTTGAGCAAAAACAATTCTTCATACAGTTATGTGTATACAGTTATTCATTGATTAAGGCCAATTTTACATTTGCTGCTGTTTATGTTTTATTGTTTTAAACCTTATAAACCAATCAAGTATTTATTAAGTACTTGCTATGTACCAGCTACTGTGCTAAATACAGTATGTGAAATAAATTGTATAAAAACAATTTCTGCTCTCAGGAAACTTACATTTTAATAGGGGAAAGAACATATAGATATTTAGATTCATACAAGATACCATGGAAGTAAATGGACAGTAACCATGGAAAGGAGGCTTCAATAGCCAAGGGAAGTTGGGGAAAGACTCTTGCAGATGACTTTTTTAACTGAGGCTTGAAGGAAGCTGAAGATGGAGAGTATTCAAGGAATGGGGAATAGCCAGTGTGATGAATAAAGTGATGCACTTGCTTGGTGATTGGTGTAAATTAACTATAGTAGAAATGACTTACCTTAGCATTTAAGGTCCTCCAGAATCTGGCTCTTAGCCTCGTCTTATACTATCTCCATCTTCATTCTTCTGACATTCCAATCAAACCAGACTAGAAACTGCCCTTTACTGTTGATGTCATCATGTCATTTCCCATATTTGTGCTTTGATTTATTCTGTCCCTCCATGTGTGATATGTATCTTCTCCTATGTTTATATGTTAGCATATTTATGTGCATAAACATGTATGCATACATATGCATATATGTACATCCATATACATATACATATTTGAAATTCTTCAATGCAGGTTTCATTTCCTTTGTCAAGCCTTCTTGATTTCCCTGACCTAGAGGTGATTATTACCTTGTTGTAGTCAAGATGGAAGATTATATATTTTCTTCAGTCCCTCCTAACACTGAAAAACCACAAAAAGAATTATATAAGAAAGGTAAAAATAATTATAACAATTTATACAGGACAAAAAAAAATCAAGAAGCCCAACAAGATAACAGCCTTATAATTCGAAAAGGGAGAATACAAATATCTAATGTTCTCACCCAGCACCCCTTTCCCACTAGCTTCTAGGTGCCCAAACCAAAATCACAGATTTATCCTTTGGAACCCATTCAGCAATTTCTTTCTTTAGTTTCTGCTCCCAACTCATGCAATTCCTACAAGATCTGGTTCAACAAGCACTGGACCTCAATTCTGGCTAGGTACATGTAAAGGAAAGGGTGGGGGTGTGGGGAAACCACAATATGTAGGTAACTGGCATAATCTTTAGGTGGGACAGTTTGAGGGAGGCAACAAGGGAACAAGATTGGTACATCCCTGAGGTAATAAATAGCACTTGAACCTTCTGAAACTCAGTCTCATTTCACTGCCATTTTATGGTGTGAAGAGGTAGCGTTATTGAAATTATTAGAGATATTTAAGGACAAGAAGAGGCTGTTAACAGATGCTTGGAAATTTAAGTAGGCTTTTCTGCCTTGGTGTGGGAAAACAGCAGAGCAGTGAAACCCAAATGATATGTTGGTTGATAGGAAGGAAGGCTCTGAATTATCTTTGCTTACTAAGGTTAAATTTGAATAATGTTAGTATACCCCCATCCCCTCCACTCAGTTCCCTAACTGGGAAGGAAGCAATTTAAGTGATTGTATCTGCCTTTATGTTTCTTGTCTAAATGTTTGGTCTTTGTGGTAGTTTTCCACACCATCCTCATGCAAGTGGGCTAGTAAAATCTATTTTTTTTCCATTCTTACTATCCTTTTTGAAGCTTCTTTGTCCAATTTCCATACCACACATTATAAGGCTGTGTCCTATCATCCTGAGCTATGTTTTGAGAACTCCAACTTTTAAAAAGTCATAGTTTTAAAAATGGTAATTTTGTCTCTCCCTTTATGTTGTACCCTAAGAAGCTAATTACTTTTCAGACTGCAGAGTACATGAACACTAATTATTGTCTATTGTCATGATTTTGATGTTTGTACATGTGTGTATGTGTATGCATACAAATGCCTGTGAATAGATATGCATATGTACATGCTATTGACATTGATAATTTCTGTCAACATTATACCACATTCATTCACAACTAATGGCAACTACTGCCAAAGGAATTCTGTTAAATAGCATCTGATGGATAAAAGTCAGCAGAAAAAACCCTATGTAGTGTCCCACATTATTGCAGGCACACAAAATGCTAGAGTAGGAAGAAATTCCTGAGGCCATGTAGTCCAACCCAACCAAACCTTTGCTTGAGGATCCACATTGATGGGAATCCCATTACTTCCAGAGATGAATTTTGGGATAGCACTAAATGTTAGGAAAGTGTTCTTTATATCAAACCTAAAACAACCTCTTTATAATTTCCACTCATTACTCCTATATTTGCTCTCTTGGGCTGAAACAAAGCAAATATAATCCCTTTCCCCCTTTCAAATATTTGAACATAGCTGTCATGCTCACATTAGGTATTCTCTTCTAAAAGTTAAACAACTTAGGTTCCTTCAATTTATCCTACTCTGGAATGATATGAGGCTCTTTCATCATTTTGTGCCTGAGCAAAACTTCTCTGAACTGCATACCAATAAGTGTTTAACTAGGCTTTGCGTAAAAACACTTAATGTGAGGGAACTCACTACTTCCTTTCTTCCTCCCCTAAAATGCTATGCAAATAACAATTCATAGTATTACTTTTCCCCTGGTCCCTCCAAATGAAAGGAATTAAAGCATTTCTGTCTACATTACCCTTCATTTTTGTCCATATTGTCTTCCCTATGAACTCAATGATAAACTCAGCAATGACAAAAAAGTAATATTTTCAGTACACTTACACAACAGTGCAGATAGGTTACAAAGTGGATAGAGTGTTGGGCCTGAAGTCAGGGAGACTTATCATCCTGTTATCAAATCTAACCTCAGACACTTGCTTCATTACCCTCAGCAAGTCACTTAACTCTGGTTGCCTTAGTTTCTCATCCATAAAATGAGCTGGAAAAGGAAATGAAAAATCATACTAGTATCTTTGCCAAGAGAAACCAAATGAGGTATAGTGGCAACCACACTGGCATACCCAGGATGGCTGCTAGCACAGGTTGTTAGATCTGCTTTACAAGGAAAGATAGCTGTTCAAGGGTTCAATAATCTTTTTAAATTTTTTTTTATTTTTAATTGTTTTTGAAGGGGGAAGGTAAGGCAATTGGGCTTAAGTGACTTGCCCAAGGTCACATGGCTAGTAAATGTTAAGTGTCTGAGGCTGGATTTGAACTCAGGTCCTCCTGACTCCAGGGCCAGTGCTGTATTCACAGCACCACCTAGCTGCCCCTCAATAATCTTTTTTAAATTAGATTTATTAGTTCATGGAAAAAATCAGCAACGTGAACTTCAGAGAAAATACAAAGAAAATAGAGATAATAGAAGCAGAGAAATAAAGATGAATAGGCTAAGTGAGAAATTATCACAGATCAATAAACATATCCAACTGTCTGACCAAGGCAATACATACATAGTTACTAGAGAGAGAAGCATCAACATCTGGATTTTTCAAAGGGGGGAGAGGTCCTTAATGATTACCCAGAGTCTCATCTGGACAAATCACAAGAACATTCATCCAATGAGTGAGCCCTAAAGCAAAATGCTAACCTCAATATATATTCCCTTTTTTAGAGCCAGAGGGCTTCACAACCATTGGTGACTCACTGTCTAATTAGAAATTAACAGAAGGTGTGAAAGTCTTCCTACGAGCAAGCCTCCTCTAAGTAAGCTTCCTTTAATGGACTCCACATGAGGCCTATTATAGGTGGTGGAAGATCTTGTGTTCTATTAACATTACTGGGGTCACAAAGAGTTGGAGAGGACTAACAGCAACCCCCTACATAACACATACGGTAGTCCTTTTACATGGTAGATGGTTAATGAACATTTGTTTGAGTGGTCAGCTGAGGTTGTGAGACCAAAACAAACCAAAAGGCGGTCAAATAAAACTACCAGGAGATGCTGAATACAATAGAAAATGTATAGTATCTGAAGTCAGGTTCAAGTCCAGCAACTTACTAGCTAAATTAACTTCTGGAAATCATATCCTGTCTCTTAGGTTCAGTGTTGAACTCTACAAAATGAGGCATTTACCTGCAAAATCTATATCTTTAGGGCTATTTTAAGAATATGATTTGCATGTAGCAAACATTAAGATATTTCCTCCTTCCTTTGCCCTCCTCATTTGTTCAGTTATTTCCATGGGTATGAAAGGGGCTTAAAATTTGTGGAAATTGGTAGTGGAGGGGAAATAGTATAATAAGGTACAGATTTTAGAACACTGGCAACCCAACAACTTACAGACTTACCTTGATTAGCTTGTAAAGCTGATGAACCAAGTAGCTTACCAAAAGAGCAAGATATTGGGGATAGTGGTAAGGTACATGGTAAAATGGAAGAATGTTTAAAATGAGAGATAAGAGGGAACAGAATGAGAGAGACATACGATACTGTTATGAATATTAGAAGACACAAATCCGTAATGGGACATAGAACAGGGCAGAAGGGAGATACTCTGCTACAAAAGCCCTCACATCTGGGATAATAATTGACAATGAAAATTTACCTATGCTTTTAAAACTTTATTCAATCTATCTATTTTCTTTTCCCCCTTTTAACACATTTTCTTTTGGAAAATTGAAAATCCTAAACTAGTAAGGATAGAAGTAAGCATTGTTACGCCCTGAGAGAGTGGGCAAAGCTCTGGATTCATAGTCGAAGGGCCTGGGTTTTGTATCTCAAATACCTATGTAACACATGCAAACTCTTTCACTCCTCCCAAGTCAGGTCTACTACATGTGTTCTCAGGGTCCCACAGGGGTGATGTGAGTATCTCTCTTCTTTATGCCTGACTATAGTTCATAATTCCTGTATTTCTTCCCTTTGGAAGAGACCATTAAATAATGTCCAACTTCCATTTAACCATTTAATCCACATTAGCTTTTACAAAGGGATAATTATTTCGAAGATATAGGAAGAACAAACTATAAACATTGCCCTATTCCTCAGACAGCAGAAAGCATGATCTTCCCTAGGCCATCTCAGTCTCTGGAGGTGGAGGTTCATAACTTAGTTAAATTCCTACATACTACTGTTGACCAAACTAAGTTCATTTCCTGATATGGTTTGACTTCTGTGTTTCAGCTTCAGGTGGACTAGGTCTTAGGGAATTCATGCTGGGTTGGCTGGAGCACCGAGCCTATAATCCAAGTTCTGGATTTTTTATACACACTAGGTTGTGATACTCCAGTCCCTTTATCTAGAACACTTCCTACAAAACTGACCCAGAGTGCACAAAATACTTAGCCCCCCACTGGACTCTATTAAAAACACAAGTTGTGAGTCACTCTAGCAACTTAGAAAAGAAAAAAGAAAAGACCCATTTCTTAAAGCCACATCGCTTCAGAAGAGAGAAAACACCAATACTTCTCCACTTATAGCATATATTAGGTGGTATTTGAATTCAGGTCTTCTTGCCTCCTAGTCCAACACACGGGCAGCTAAGTGACACAGTAGAAAGAACGCACTGGGCTTGGAATCAGGAAGACTAATCTTCATGAGTTCAAAATGGGCTTCAGATACTTACTAGTTGTATGACTCTGGACAAGTCACTTAACACTGCCTCAGTTTAGTTAGCTATAGAAGGAAATGGCAAACCACCCTAGTATGTTTGCCAAGAAAACCTTAAATGGGGTTATAAAGAAAATGGGGTTATAAAGAGTTGGATGTGACTGAACAACAACAGGTAGCATCTGAATTCAGGTCTTCTTTTTTATTTATTTATTTTTTTGAAGCAGTTGGGGTTAAGTAACTTGCTCAAGGTTACGTGGCCAGTTATTTCTGGGTTTTGTGCTAAGTATCTGAGCCCGGATTCGATCCCCAAGTCATCCCGACACTGGGGCTGGTGCTGTTACTCGCTGAGTCATCTGGCTGCCCCTAAGCAATTGGGGTTAAGTAACTTGCTCAAGGTTACACGGCCAGGTGTTTCTGGGTGGGTGTTAAGTGTCTGAGCCCGGATTCGATCCCCAGATCATCCCAACACTGGGGCTGGTGCTCTTAGTCGCTGTGCTACCTGGCTGCCCCTGAATTCAGTTCTTCTTGGCTCTAAGTCCAATATATTATTCATTACATTAAGCTTTCTGAGTGTTTAATAATTTTTTTAAACTGAGTTTTAAGTATGTGTTCCACAAACACTTTTAGATGATGGTGAATTAAAGTATTTTGATTGATCATTCAGAACTGGGAGCTGAAGGGGTGGGGGAAGGACAAAGTACTCTCAGAAAAGTTGAAGATGGAGAGAACATTTTTAGCTGGTGGAGTTAGGTAAGATATCTTCTCCCCTCTTTCATTTTCTTCATATTAAAAGCCTTTGTGGCTTAATTTCCATTTATAGTACCTTAAATCCATCCTAAATACAATTGGCACAGCAGCATTCAATATAGCGAGCTACATTTCTAAGGCTATGTGTGTTACATAGTGGAGGATGAGAATGTGTTTCCCTTTTCATTCTGATTCCATCCCTGCTCATTGATTTTGGAATGAGATGCTGGTGGCAGGCAATTTAAAGATTACATTCATGTTTACTGCTTTCCACACATTTAACAGATATCTTTTATTTTTTGTTGGTAGATAAATACCTGCAGGTTTTCACACCTGTTTTCCTTTCAGAAATGAGAGACTGAAGAAAAAAATTAGTTTCTTTTACTGACAGGTGGATATTTAGTAAAGTTTCAAGGTAATTAAAATGAGATTCTAAATATTTAAATAAGATGCTTAAAATATGAAAATAAAGTTTATATTCAATAAATTGTTAGGAATTATTCAAAAATATCAAGTGTTTCCCCGAATGATTTCTCTTAATTAAGAATCCCTACCTTTTCAAGGAACACCGTTAAAGCTGATAAGTGCTAACATGATGGTTTCAGGGAATATTTGGTGCAACTATTTTCTAAAGCTTTGGTTTTCAAAATGTACTAACAACCTGTGAAAGGTGATGGGGAATATGAGGTTATTTCATGTTAAATGCCAATACCTCAGTTTGTTTCCACCCTCTCTCTCTAGGCTGTCTTCATATTTTCCCTGGTTGAGTGTGTGTGTATCTGCATGTGCACACATGTGCACATGTGTGTGTGTGAGTGCACATGAATGCACTTTGATCCAGTTATATTCATACTTATATATGTATTTTTTTCTAGACATTACATTTCATCTCCCACCTGTGTGCCTCTATATGAGATATATTCAATTCTGACAATACTCTCTCTCTTCATCTTTACTTATTGGAACCCCTGGCTTCTTGCAAGGCTCAGCTCTTGTGCTATCTTTCTGCATCACTGAAGTTGTTAGGGCTTTCCTCAGTAACCATCCTCCCACTCCTCTTCCCCACCCCCACCCCCACCATCAGTCTGTATATATTCTCTTGACTAAGTAGGCATAGTTTCTACTGATTGACAGTAAGCTCCATGATGTCAAGGACCATTTTGTTGTTGTTCTCTGTATCTATACCATTTCATTTGTATTGCAGCAAAATGTCTGGCACATAGTATTCATTTAGTAAAAGCTTACAGAATTAAATTGCATGAAATCTCAAACCAGCAGTTTCTTGGGAATCCATAATATACTGAGGCAGAAATAACAATCTGTGAGCTTGGAGGTCAAGATTTTAATCCCTATTCTTCCACTACCTGTCTATGTGACATTGATCAAGTCAGAAGATCAAAATGTTAAGACCATTCAGATTAAAACTTTTCAGCTCTAACATTCTATGACTTAGTAACAGAAAAATGTTTGTCTTAAAAGCAAGATGCAGAGAGTCCAAGATGGTGGAATATAAACAAGTATAGTGGAGCTCCCTCCCCCTAAAAATAACAAAAATCTCCCCAAAACAGATCTAGAAAATGCACCAGACTCAAATTCTGATGAGAAAATCCAAGAAAAGTTTCACAGTGAATAATGTTTCCAGCCTAGGCATAAGGAAGATAGATATAGAGGACTGTGGATGTGGGGAATGGAGTTTGAATAGCACTTTCAGGCTTAGAGAACTTGAGTTCAGAGTGAGATTGTGTACCAGGACAAGAAGAGGTCCCAGACACATACCAAGGTTCTGTGACATCAAATGGTGAGTGGGAAAAGATGGAAAAGTACTACCCAGTTCTGAATCACAGATCCAGGATTGAATGAGGAAAGGACTTGTGTCCAAGAGTAGTAGGCTGGGTAAATAGCAATTGGGGACCATATTCTTCAGTGCACCAAGCAAGAAGCAAGTTCAGAAACAAGCAATAGCATTATGGCTTATTCTCCAAGAATATACCACGGTCTTATTTCCAGCTTCTAGCCCAATCCTAAATATGCAATGGAATAACCAGGACAGAATGATAGTGACTGAATCTAGACCTATCTCAGACTTAAACTTAAGTCAGAAAATTACAGAACTCATATGGAGGTAGGGGTGAAGGGATGTAATTAAACATTGCCCCTGACTGTACTATTTGGGGAGCACTGAAAGCTTACATGTCACAACTTGAACTAACTCTGAGAATCTGGAATAACAAAACATTATTGCATATAGCATACTTTTTGTCCTGACTCCTAATGCAACACGTGGGAAGCTAGGTGGCACAGTGAAAAGTGCACACACTATGCTTGGAGTCAGGAAGACTCATCCTGATGCCAAAAAAAAAAGAGACTAAAAATAAGCAAACAAATAAAAATCCCACAGCAACAATGACAAAATAATGTTATAGTCACAGGGGCACTTAGGTCACAAACACAGAAAGAAAGAAGGACACTAAAACATCTAATAACAAATCCTTATAGTAAAGTACAACTTGGGGACATGTACAACTTGAATTAACAAAACAGATGAAGCAACAATTTTTCGAGAGTTAAAAAAAATTTTTTTTAATTAAATGAGAACACTAGAGTTAAAAAAATGAAAACACTAGAGGAAATAAATGAAAACTATGAGAAACAGAATTGGAAGAGGATTTAACAGATTAGCACAAGAGGTACAAAACTTTGCCCAAACAAGAAACAATTCCCTGAAAATTAGAATGTACCAAATTGAAGTCAGTGGGTTTTTGAGAAAAGAAATATTCGAACAAAGTCAAAAGACTGACAAAAATAAAAGAAAATGTATATGTTGTAGCAAAAACAACTGATCTGAAAAATAGATCAAGGAGATAAAAAAAGAATCATAAGAATACGTGAAAATCATGACCAAAAAAAGGATTTAGACATCAGAATTCAAGAAATCTTAAAGGAAAACTGCTTAAATGTCTTAGATTCAGAAGGCAAAGTAGTAATAGAAAGGATACACTGGTTGCTACAGAAACACTAAAAGGAATACTCCTAGGGATGATACAGTCCAAATCCAGAGGTTCCAGGACAAATTTTAAAAAATCTAAAGATAGAAAAAAAATCATTCAAATACTGAAGAGTCACAGTCAGGATAATGCACAATTTAATTGCTACTGTTATGTAGTAGATAGCTTGGAATATAATATTCAAAATGTAAAAGATGCGGGCTTATGGCCAAGAATAACATAACTCCCCCGCCAAAAAAAAAAAATGAGTATAATCATACAGGGGAAAATTGTGTATCTTTAATTAAATAGAGGACTTCTAAGAATTCCTGATGAAAAGACCAGAGATGAATAGCCATTTTGAAGTTCAAACAAAGGAATTAACAGAAAGGGAAAAAAAAAGACATATAAATATGAATAATTATTAGGGCCTAAAAACAGATAGGATACCTACATTTTAATATGTATTCTAACATGTGTTCCTGTGAACCCTGTGATCTTCAGAGGTCATAGAGGGAGTCTAATTATAGAGGACTTAGAATGGTTTTATTGTATCTTGATCTTAAAAGAAGACAAGTACAATGCATGTCAAATCAGATTGAGAGAAATTAAACTGTGGACACAAGCCCCCTCATTTTGTTTGTCTCTTTCTTAGAATATACTCCATTTCAGATTGGGGTTCATGGGATTCTTGGGGCTCACACTCTCTAACCACTTTGCCTTGGTTGCCTCTCCACATTTACAGCACCACCAACTGAATATATATTTAGAAATAATCCCACAACAATGTGATTTTGGTGCCCTTAACTATTTATTACCACTCTACCACTAATAGTAGAAGAATAAATTAACAGGAAGAAGGGTGAAAAAAGACTAGAAAATTAGATGAGGAGGAACAAAACACTTGAGGGGTAAGGGAAATGAAGATTAGGTAAAATTATCTTTCATAGGTCAAATAAGTAGATTGAGGAAGAGTCGGGAAAGCAGCTAGCACTTGAACCTTATTCTCATCTGAATTTATTAAAAGAGGGAAGAATATATGAGCACACAATTGGGTACAGAAATATATTTCACTCAATGGGGAAATAGCATGGAAAGGGGAGAAAGGAGATGCAGGATTTAGAGGGAGTAAATTTTAAAAAGAGATTAATCCTAAACAAAATAAACTCCAATGAAATAAATAGGAAAATATATGGCTTTTTTTTTCTTAACAAAGAAATGAAAAAGAACATGAATTTGAGGGGATACAAATCAACTGAGGAAAGTTTGGATAAGTTGCAGCATATAAATGTGTTAGAAGAATATTGTGTGAAAGGGATCATTTAATGGGGGAAAAAAGTAACAGCCCCCCCCCCAAAAAAAAACAACTTTGAAGACATTTGAACTGATACCGAATGACATGAACAGATCCCAAAGAACAATTTATTCAATGAAAACAATATTGTAAAGACAAAAAAAAAACTGTGAAAACATTAGGAATACAGATTAATGTAATGACCAAAAATGATTCCAATTGTCTAATGATGAAAAATGTTACCAACCTCCTGATAGAGAGGTGAAAGATTTAATGTGCAGAATAAAATTTGCATGTGTTGGGGGTATATTTTGTTTTTCTTGTGAGACATGGACAATACAATTATTTTTTCTTGACTATGTATGCCTGTCACAAGGATTTTTTTTTCATTTTCAGTTGGAACAGGGTGGTGGGAGAGAAGATAAATTTTTATTAATTAAAAATAATTAAAGGCAAAACCAATGAAGCAAGACTCAGGAATGTATTTGCTAGGTTATTATGCAGTTTACTCTAAATAGGTAAATATAGGCAACATCCTCATTGGACACGATGCCCATGAGATAATTTACTGAGCTTTGTGCTCATGATATCAGTTCATATTCTATTTATTTTGCAAAATCCATGCTAGATCTGACAGTCTATAGAAAGTGAAATTCTAACATGATACTTTTTTAAAGGAGGGGAATTGATAATAATCATAAGAGTTCCTATGTCTCTATCTCTTAAAAAAAATCATTTCTTGACCCATACCATACACTTGTGAAGTAGATGCTACAAATATTTTATCATCATTCTATGGATAATGAAACTGAACTTTAGAGGGGGTAAAGTGAATTTCCCAGAGGCACACGGGAAGAATCAGAGCTAATAATGAAATTTAAGTGATTTGACTTTTCTTGAAAGTTCTATAAAAATTTGTCTGTGTACAGCAGATTCTGTCCCACCAGAAAGCATATTGTTATAAAAGTGTTAAGCCTAATAGATTAGTTATGTGTGACAGAGAGAGAGACAGAGAGAGACAGAGACAGAAAGACAGAGACAGAGACAGAGAGAGACAGAGAGACAGAGACAGAGAGAGACAGAGACAGAGAGAGACAGAGACAGAGACAGAGACAGAGAGAGACAGAGAGAGAGTCAGAGAAGCAGAACAGGACCCGGCGAGTGCATGCAAGAGAGAAGATCCTATCTCCCCTTTAGTCCACATGGATAGGCAGGGCTGTTTCATTATTTTTTATGCCATTTGCCTGTTCCAACAGTCTATTTTTGTTTCTTCCTCTACTAAAAACATAACAGCCATTTGAATTATTATTACTGATCAGATTCATTTAAGCAACATGTGATGGAATACCTTTAGCAAGAAGAAGAATAAAATGCAAATATAAAGAGGATCTGAGCTGTGAGAATTAGGACATCATGTTACAAAGTGGTAATTCTCTTTGACAGCCTCAGCTGTACCAATCATGACATTGGGCAAATTAACCAGGCCAGGAGCAAAGAGAAAGGAGAAACAGGTGTGAAGCCAACTTCCTGCCTCTCGGGATAAATACATGGGCACACTGAAGGGCAGCACACCTGCACTATTGTTCCTAGACGGAAAAAAATAGCTTTTAAGTGCAAATACTCTTGAGACAGGATAAAGACAAGCGACTTCTGTATAATTTGAGCATACATGCTTTTTTTCTTTTATGATAGTTTATGTTATATTAACTCTATGAGGGGAAGTTTTTCAGGCTTCATTTAAACATTTAACTGCCCCATCTTTTTAAGTGGGAAAGAAGAAAAGAGGTTGAGTGGAAATCTACTTTGTTTTTTTTTGGTAGGTTTTTTGCTTTGTTTTATTTTGCCAATGCTTTATAGGAAAGCATCCAAACCACGGGATCTCAGGATTTCAAGCTGCAAGGGACCTTTGATGGGTATTACTCCATGTCCCTTATTTAGACTGAAGGAAGTTGAGATTCAATATGAGGAAGGTACTCACTCATAGTTACATGGATAACATGTACCAAAGATGGAATTGTGACCCAGGTTATCTGAACTAGAACCATGTTTTATTTTGCCATTTTATCTGCCATTTTACCAAGATATCATATACTTCCTTTTGAAAGTTTAGGTAGGGGGAGAACTTCTACTTGCCATGTAACATCAAGAAACAAGGGTGCTCCTTAGAAACTGTGATGTAGCCAAAACAGGATTTTAGCACCCATATTCCTTCTTGTATCAATCCCCACCTCTTTAATATATAGTCACGTAACTCTGGGCAAATTATTTGCCCTCTGTAAGCCACAGTTTGCTCAACTGTTCAAGTAAAACTAAGGTATTCAACTAAAAACTCCTTCTAGGCTGGGTATTCTATATTCTATAATCCCATTTCTTCACAATATACCTAGGTAATTGAGAAACCTGATGAATTTGCTAAAGGGAGAGTTTAGGGTTAGGGTTAACTCTGTTTCCGTAGAGATTGAGACTTGGAATCAGGAAGACATGGGATTGAATTCCATGGAACGAGTTTACCTCTCAATTTTTTATTTCCTCTTCTGTAAAATGGATATAATGGTAAGTATGGGGTAACTGAGGCAAACAGAGATGAAGTGACTTGTCCAGGGTTATACAGCTAGTAAATATCTGATATCCAATTTGAGCTTAGGTCTTCCTGATTTCAGGTTCAGCACTCTATCTACTGAGCCATCTACCCACCTAACTTATTTCTTGTGGTTATTGTGAGAATCAAATAAGATAATGTATAGGAAATGCTTTGCAAATTTTTTTTTTTAGATTTTGCTTTTTAGAGCAGGGAAGGTGGGACAATTGGGGTTAAGTGACTTGCCCAAGGTCACGTGGATAGGTTTGTGTTGTGTCTGAGGCTGGATTTGAACTCAAGTTCTCCTGACTCCAGGGCCAGTTCTCTATTCACTGTGCCACCTAGCCACCCCAAAGCTTTGCAAATCTTAAGGCACCAGATAGAGACAGAGACAGAGACAGAAAGAGAGAAACAGACAGAGACAAAGAGAGAGAATAATTGGAAAAGGATCATGTCAGTATAGGGCTTTACAACTTTTAAATCGCTTTTAAATATCTTTGTATTCTTGAGTCCTGAATGGCAAGTATTACTTCCAGTTTACAGATCTGAAAAATGAGATTCACAATTGTAAAATTCAAGTTCACAAAGTTTGTAAATGGAGCTCACTTCTTCTGGATCCCAGGTTAATCTCTCTCTCTCTCTCTCTCTCTGTATACATACATACATACATACTATATATATATATATATATATATATATATATACATATATATATGTATATATATATTAGGTTATACAGCTTGTCATTTATCAGGAATGAGATCTGAACCCAAGTCTTCTTGGCCTCCAAGCTGGAGCACTATCCATTAAGCAACACTACTTCTCAATACTTCCATAATTTCCCCTAAATAGGGTTATTACTTGCTACAAAGTGACTATTATTTTCTCCACATTAAATGTGAGGCCATCTGGGGGATAGTTATGCAAGTAAGATTAGTCTTTGATTGTACAGAACCTGTTTCTTTAAAATGTATTTATGCTTTTGTATTGTGCGGAATAGGGCAGAAAGATTTCCTGAAGTTCTGTGGGAGCGCCCAGCATCTGTATCATTTTCACATCTGTCACTGTGTGGAATTGATGGTAATCGTGGCTATTATTATGGTGTCTTCCTCCACTTAGTACAAGGCCATCTGGGGTTTGTGTTATAGGGGAAGTATTAGCATTTTTTTTCAAGTGCTCCTCTTCTTTAGTTAAAAAAATATTTCACAGAAATTATTTCAGAGAAAGGGTTATAATAATGATAATAATAGTAATAATGGGGTTGTTATGTGAGGCCGCCTGAAAAAAGACAAAAATCCCTCTCATAAGCAAAACCTAGAGCTCACAAGGCCAGAAGTTGAACACCTGGCCTGTCCTTTGGGGACTACACTGTCGTCTTTGCATCTACAGGGTTTAAATCTATTTTGCTGGCACATTTAGCTTTGAATCAGAGCTTCACAAAATGTTAGAAGTAGAAGGGGCTTTAGAAGATAGAATGTTAGATAGTAAACTGGAAGAGAGACCTTAAGCACCACTAAGTCTAACCCCCTAATTTTGGTTGTTAGAGAAGCTGAAGCCCAGAGGGAAAATTATTTTTCTAACAAGGTTAACAAAAAGACTAAAAATGGCTTAATATCAAAGACTGAAATGAAAAGAATGGACTATTTCTTTACCCTTTTATGCTTCCAGTTTATGTTGCTTTTTTCCCTTCCTCCACCTCCCCCATAAAGGGACCTTTTATTTAAGTATTTCTCCATTGCTTCATCATACTGTGAGGGCAACCCAGGGGTCTCAAAGCCAAATTGGTGGAACACTTGGATTTTCTGTTCCTAATAAGCTGGAAAGTATTTACATATGGATCTAATAAATCACTGTGTGTCTTTCATCAAAGGAGCATCCTGGCTGATCTGGAGGTATCTCATTACCATTATTTTAACCACCAGCAACGAATTATTTCAACTGTAAAAACTCATAAACACTTTATATTTAACCAACAATGCAGCATGGTGCAGTGATATTATTAGATTGGGCATAAGGATGACACCTATACTACTAATTTAATAGAATTAGTGTAGTGTATAAAGTCATGTGGCTAGTGATTGCTATTTGGGCTTAGAATCAGAAAGGCATGATTTCAAATCCTGCTTTTGACACCTGCTTTAGCATTGTGTCCCTGGAAAAGTCAAATAACTTTTATGTGCATCAGACAAGTCATATTTGTCTAATCATAAACTAGTCAAGACATAATGGTAGGGGAATTTCTCCATGGTGATAAAATCATAGACCCTTTCCATAGTTGTATATGACTTTTATATATCACTGTCCTCTTTGGACCTCGGTTTCCTTATCTGTAAATGTAGAGAATTGCTACCCATCTTCTGACAGAGAGATGATAGACTCAGAGTACAGACTAAGACACAAAAACATGCATACACATATATAATTGCATATTTAAATATGTGTGTATGGGTGCTAATGGGAGAAATTGTTTTTTATTGAGTATACATAGCTTTAGTTTTTAAAAGACTTTTATTTTTCTTTCTTTTTCAATTAGGGGTGGGAAAAGGAGAATGGGAGAAGGTAGACTTCAGTAAATTGAAAAAAAAAACATGAAATAATATAAAATTAGAGAATTGGACTTGATGGTCTCTAACTGGCATGGGATACCTGCAGCCTAGAGGACACATATGGCGTTCTAGGTCCTTGGGTATGGCCTTTTGACAGAGTCCAAGTTTTACAGAACAAATTGTTTTTTATTAAGGGGATTTGCTCTGTGAAGTTTGAATTTAGTCAAAGGGCCATACTTGAAGGTCTAGAGGACCACAGGTATCCTTGAGGCCACAGGTTCCACACCCTTGGGTCTCTTACCAGAACTGGGATTATATGTTTTTCTAATAAATAAACTGTGAAGATGTCTAACTGAAATTTTAACTTGGTCAATGTAATGGGGATGTAAATTTGAAGATCTTCCCTGCCCCTAGGCTAAAGTGCACCTGGAGCCTGGGGTGGGAGGCTTGTTTTTCAGTAGATACTTCTTGATTGGCCAGTGAGGCAATAAAGTTGTTACATTCTCTGAGCCAGGAGAAGGCTATATAAGCCCTGATGTGTAGCTTTGTTTTGGGGCTCACTTTGAGAAGTGGTCTGTGATTTGATCAGATGAAATTCTGAGAAGCCATTGTCCAGAGCCCCTCTGGCTTTGAAAAACCCAGATGTTGAAACCCAGATGTTGATTTGGTATGGATGTAATGGTTGGACAGTTTGGAAAGCTGTCTACTTGATCTGTTTCTGTCTTGATAATTCTGCCTGTATACTTTGAAGTTCAGGGTGCTGACCTTTTTCCCCTGAATGAGGTAAACAATATATGTTTGACTGATTAAAGTAAGCTTGTTAAAAGAACCTGTGGTGGCAGCAAACCCTGAGGACACTTGGGGTGCTTGCTGCTACAGTCAATAACACAAATCTGAACAAAGAGAATATTTAGGTATGTTTAGAATACTTATCCTATTTTCATTCTGGTCTCTTCTCTATCCCTTTGGCCCTCATTTGCTTCTGATTTCCTCAAACTCATTGTCATAGTGGATGTGAATATTTCCCCCTCCCCTCCCCCTCGGTCTGGCTCTCACGATGTTGAGTACCCTTCTATTTCAACAGGTCCATATTGCTTTCCAAATATATGAGTAAATTGTCTATTTCTCACTCCATGCCCTCGCCCCCACTTTGGCTCTGTTCTCTTGGAGTCTCATGAAAACTATCCTTCTCCAAGTGATTCCACCCCACCCTTGTTTGCCATCTACCATCAACTGCCTTAGAACAGTTACATAAGTGAAAAATCACACTTCGTATGGAACATACGGCTCCAGATAGCTACATTGTTCCATAATAGCCTGATATTTTAGCCTATTTTTTCATCATAGAGAATAAATCCTTTTTACGTTTTAATCCCAAATCTGTTTCTTTACCCAAATATTTATTTTCTCTCCATCGTGAATCTTGAAGGCATGCGCCTTTGGTATTTTGGTGCTGCCTGGGAGAACTTATTTGCATCTGTTTAAGAAACTTAAAAAAAAATTAAATGAAATATATTCTTAGTGTCTTTTGCCAAGATGAAAGGCATTTCTTTCCTATAGCCTGCATACTAAATTTTTCTGAAATCTGTTCAAAGTTATAGTTGATATGACCATTTGGAAACAGATCAGCTACTATGGTTTAGTTTAAACATGGCAGATTGGCCCTCAAATCAAATGTGTTAAGTATCTTAATGTTTTTCAGTATTGTGCAATATTTGGTCAAAATCAATCATCTCCTTTTACTGTTTATCATAAAATATACTCCTTGTAAGACCTTGGGAAAATGGACTGGCATTATGAACTTCAATCACAGAGTCAAACAGAGACCTGTCTCATAGAATCTCAGGAGACAACCATTATGAAGTAGAAAGTTAATGGTTTCCAGCTCAGAGAACTTGAATAAATTTCTCACTTTGTGATTATTTGTAACTCCTTAGATAAGTCACTCACTACTTGATATTTGTATAGAGTATTTGGGGTTGATAAAACTCTTTACTTCTATTATCTCATATAATTGTTAAAATGACACCATGAGGAAGGTACTATAAAAAAATTATATTCCTACTTAGAGGCGAGAGAAGGAATGTAAAGTGGTTAAGTGACTGATCCACAATCATGCAGCTGATAAATGTTGGAGATGGGATTTCATCTCAGGTCTCACTTGATTTTACATTCAGAGTTATTTCCACTAAGTTGTATTGCCTCTTGAGACCTCAATTTCCTGTCTATAACAGAAGAATTTTGGACTACTTAGCTTTTATTTAATATCTCTGATATTACAAAATGTTATTGCTAAGTAAGACTTCACAGATTTTTCTTATTGCTTGATAAGAGAAAATATAATCACAAGATCCTGTGAGTAAATAGTGGTGGGACCGGTAGAAGTAGACAGGTATCCTAAATTACAATACAATCATGACTCCACTCTTAAGTGTAAAAAGGATGAGAGTTAATATAATTATTACTATCATTAGATGGGACCAGGGCAGAACAGAACTTGGTTCCTGTCCTCTCCCCATTCATGTTTTCTCTCTGTAGTAATTATAATGATTTCCTTCTCTCAGAATTATGCCTTGCCAATTCATCCTTCTCCTGCATCCTTATTATGTAATTGATTTCTTAAATCTAAGTGTAGGACATTCCTATTAAATTTTATTTAGAGAATCAATACAGTGAGATTTCTAGGAAAAGGGTCCAGAGTCCAAACCCTCCCACTAAAATGGAGCAAGACAAAACAAAACACTTTTTGGAGGGATCCTGTCAGCTAATATTATTCAATATATTAGCTATCCATCTCAACTTTGTGTCATTTACAAGTTTGATAAGCATCTCATATCTCCCTTTATTCAAACCATTGATAAAAATGTAAGGAGGATTAAACAGTACTGGTCTAGTCAGTCAATCAATAATCATTGATTAAGCGCCTATTACATGCCAAGATTTGTGCTAAGAACTGGGAACACACACACATAAAAGACAGTCCCTGATTTCAAGGGGCCATAGATACCTATGGGATTTCCCTGAAGAACTGCATCAAAATTGTCATTGCTTCCTTTAATGACTAGTATTTTCTTTGTTCATTCAAGCAGATCTAAATCTACTTAAGTGTCCCAGTTTGCCTACATTTCTTCACTGTATCCACATGGAAGGTGTAAGCCATACTGTTAAATTTTATATATATATATATATATTTATATAACTTTATACACATATATATATTCATATAACTTTATACACACACACACACATATATATATATATATGTATGAAGTATCTATGGCATTCCTTTAAATCAGTGGTGTTCATATCAAATGGAAATGAGGAGCACTAAAGGGTAAATAAGTGTCCTTGTAGATTGCTTATTGACTTAGAACACCACATGTTGAAATTTTCTTTTATTTTATTTACTTTGTAAAATATTTTCCATTTACATTTTAATCATTATTGGGCCATGCTAAGGAATATTGTAGGCCTTGTATGTGACACAGCTACTTAAAGGAATGAAATCTAGGAAAACTATATTCATTAATCTTATAATAAAAGGAAATATGGTTAAATTAGAATTTGTTGTTCTTCATGAAGTCATACCAGTTCTAATTACCATCACTCTATTTTCTAAATATTCTATTTAATGGGACATTTTAGAATTTTAGTAGGAATTAAGTCCATGTTTATCAAATTATAGCTGGATGACTTCCTACTTTTTCATTAAAAGAAATAAAAAAGGCACTGCCTTTGCACAACTCCTATGCCCTGCAATTGATTACATCTATTTCATTAACCAATATCTTTCAAAGTTCTTTGGCAATGCAGGTGGCTAGGTGGCTCAGTGAATAGAGCACCGGCCCTGGAGTCAGGTCCTGAGTTCAAATCTGGCCTCAGACACTTAACACAAAAACTAGCCGTGTGACCTTGGGCAAGTCACTTAACCCCAATTGCCCTCCAAAAAGCAAAAAAAAAAAAAAAATTAAAAAAAAAGTTCTTTGGCCGTGGCTTAAGAATCACATCCGCCATTAAAAAAAAATCCTGAGTTCAAATCTGGCCTCAGACACTTAACAAAAAAACTAGCCGTTTGACCTTGGGGAAATCACTTAAACCCAATTGCCCCCCAAAAAGAAAAAAAAAAAAAAAAATTAAAAAAAAAGTTCTTTGGCCGGGGCTTAAGAATCACATCTGCCATTAAAAAAAAAAGTACTCTGGGAGGTTGTTAGTGCAGGCCTGGTGAAAACAACTTATCGAGGCAACTGTTATTTTATTACCACAGTGTGACTGTTGTTGGATTTTTTATTCTCTGTATACAATTTTCCTTCTATCCTTCCAAAACCAAGGATTATTCTCCTTGGAAGAGAAAGTCACTTGACAAGAGAAAAGTGAGTTGATTAACTCTTTAATTTTTCTCTGTTCTCTATGACCATCATCCCATTTACATGAGAAATAACTCTAACACAATTTTGATCATCCTCTGCGACCAAAGAGTTTACAACTATACCATTGCCTACCAGTTTCACTTCTTGAATTCAGATCCACCATTATAACAATTGCTGAGTACTTTCTCCTAACTCCCTCAAACATTGTCCCTCTCCCTTTTCAAGCTTATTTTAGGCATTGCCTTCCACCTTTAGATTGTAAGCTCCTTCGGGGCAAGTATTGCCTTTCTTTCTCTTATTTGTATCTCTTGCACTTTGCACAATTCCTGGCACATAACCCCCTTTTTTGGTTGAAATAATTTGAATTGAATTCTAGCTACTCTCCCAATGACTACTTTCATTGTCAGGTTAGGTCCTCCAAGTTTGGAGGTTACATCTCCCTTCAGGGCTTTGGCAATAGCCCTTAGGTTTGGGGGGTGGTTTTCTAGTTCCAATTCACAAGTCCCCAATAGTTCCCCCATGATTATGAGTTGGACATAGTTAGTTATTTAACTAGACTTAATTTGCTTTTAAAAAGAGGAACATGATAAGATGTTATAGTAAGGACAATTGGTATAAGACACCCCCTCAAAAGTCTGTGACACGCTTTCTCACCAGTACACTCAGAGTCAAAGTGGACGTTGGCTAAAATTTAGAGAATGCATGTGACAACATGGTTACTCACAGATCTTATACCTCCCTTTACTTAAATTCCAAGACATTCTACTTGGGTATGGTGTCTTTTCTCTACAAGTTTCCTAGTATAAACTTGAAGCTGTCCTTATTCATTGTGCCCAGTCTGTCTTCAGACTTGAGACATAGACACCACCATCATCTGTTCCAAGGATCCTGTTGGAATTATTGCTACTATTATTGTTCTGATTCATTCATTCAAAGTGACTCAGAGATTTAGTTTAACGTCTTTTAATAGGTGAGGAAACTGAGGCCCAAAGAGATTGTGATTTTTTTTCAGGGTCACACAGGTAGTCAATATTATGAATAGGTTACACACCCAAGACTCTATACCCTAAATCACACTTGCTATTTTTTAGGGATGCCATTTGCTTCAGACTAACTCTGGTGACTACTGTTGTTTTTATTTCAGTATTTGAAGCATTTATGATTTTATCAGTGTGGATATTCCTTCCATCCATGCAAATAATAACCCATGTATGCCTTAGATTTTTCCATAAAATGTAAGCTCCTAGGGGGCAGGGAAGGTCTGTTTAATGTTTATCTTTGAATGCCCAGCATATAGCATATGGTCACAGAATAATCACTTAATAAATGCTTTATTAGTGAACTTTCATTGCATGTGAATTGCTTTGTCTAAATATATGTTGAAGAGAAGATACACACACATACCCATATACAAATTTATATGTCTATATACATCAGAAACTAATCTTTCTGGTGATAATTCACTATATATAGCTGGAATGGACAGTGCACATATTTGCTTAGTCTCAAGGTTTCATGCTGGAATGGGATTACATATGAAATAAATAATGAAACATGCAAGGAAGTGAAAGGTTATTTTCCAAGGAAATTCTTTGGTCCCGGCTGGATTTGAATGGACTCAAACAGCATGGGAGTAGTCACAATATTTAATTAGTGATGAAAGAGAACATGGATTACACGGAATTTTAAAATGAAGTGCAGAAATAAGTGAATGTTACAATATGATAGTGATGAGAATCTCAGAGTCAGGAGGGACCTCAGAGGTTGCAGTACAACCCATTTACTTAAAATAAGGCCTTTTGTAGCAGGGATTATTAACCTTTTGTATTTGTGTCATTGCCTCCTTTGGCCTTCTGGTGAAATTTATGAACCCCTCCTCAGAATAATGTTTTTAATTACAAAAAAAATGCATGAGGTTACAAAAGAAACCAATTATATTGAAATCAGTATCAACACATCAAAACACATGCACACACAGAGAATGAAACCAGGTTAAAAATACCCATTCGACAGTTTATCTGACAAGTGATAATTCAACCTTTCCTTGAGGATTTACAGTGAGGAAGCCCACTCTCCCTCCTAAAGCCGAGCCTTTCATTTTGGATGGCTCAAACTCTTAAGAAGTTCTCCATGACAGACCTAAATCTGTCTTTTCTTCTTCTTCTTCTTCTTCTTCTTCTTCTTCTTCTTCTTCTTCTTCTTCTTCTTCTTCTTCTTCTTCTTCTTCTTCTTCTTCTCCTTCTCCTTCTCCTTCTCCTTCTCCTTCTCCTTCTCCTTCTCCTTCTCCTTCTCCTTCTCCTTCTCCTTCTCCTTCTTCTTCTTCTAGCAATCGGGGTTAAGTAACTTGCTCAAGGTTACAAGGCCAGGTGTTTCTGGGTGGGTGCTAAGTGTCTGAGCCCGGGATTCGATCTCCAGGTCTTCTCAACACTGGAGCCGGTGCTCTTACTACCTGGCTGCCCCTGTCTTTTCTTCTAAATGGCTTGAACTCTGAAATTCCATTCAATTTAATTCCATTCAATAAATATTTGTTAAGTGCCTATTGTGTACCAAGCATTACCCTAGGCACAGAACTCAGCAATGAAAATGAAGCATGTGTGGGGCAGCTACATGGCACAGGGAATAGAGCACCAGCCCTGGAGTCAGGAGGACCTGAGTTCAAATCTGGCCTCAGACACAACACAAAAACTAGCCGTGTGACCTTGGGCAAGTCGCTTAACCCCAATTTCCCTCCAAAAAGCAAAAAAAGAAAAAGAAACATGTAATGTTCTGAAATATTTGTAGGATTCAATTACATACTTAAATGCTAAAAATGGACTCATTTTCTTCACAGGAAATAGCTTAATTAGAAGATAATCATCCTTTTGATATAATGGAGCCTCAGTACTCTTAATCCATTTTTTTTTTTAGCACAATGCTGGAACACTGTAGCCACTTAATAGATGTTTCTTTTTTCTTTTCTTTTTTTTAAGCAATCAGGGTTAAATAACTTGCTCAAGGTTACATTACAGGGCCAGTTATTTCTGGGTGTAGTGCTAAGTATCAGAGCCCAGAGCCCGGATTTAATCCCCAGGTCATCCTGAACTGGAGCCAGTGCTCTTACTCGCTGAGCCACCTGGCTGCCCCTAAGCAACTGGGGTTAAGTAACTTGCTCAAGGTTACAAGGCCAGGTGTTTCTGGGTTGGTGCTAAGTGTCTGAGCCTGGATTCGATTCCAAGTCATCCCAACTCTGGGGCTGGTGCTCTTCCTCACTGAGCCACCTGGCTGACACTAATAGATGTTTCTTGATTTGATTTGACTAGTGCATTGAATGGGAGCCTAAGTTCGAATCCTAGTTCTGACACTTTGTAGTTGACACATTGTGTGATCTTGGACTAGTCATTTTATCTTAGTTTCTTTCACATTAAAATGGGAATTATAGTATCTACTCCATCTCCCTAATAGTGGAATTGGGGGATGGTTATGTATTGAATTCAACAATCATCTACTAAGCACCTACTTATGTGAGAGTCTCTGTAATAAACATTGGAGACAGAAAGAAAGAAAATGAAATATTCCCTACACTTAAAGCCCCTGTGATAGATGGCACAGACCTGTAGAAATTTGAGTCATTACATATATACAAGAAAAAAAAAGTCTATTTTTTTTTTCAACTCTTACCTTTGTTCAAGGACTTCAGCCTGGTTTTATATCTTCTTTCTGCTTTCGTTGATAAGAAGAGCCATTTTGAGTGAATTTCAAGGGGAAACTTATGGTCATTCAATTGAAGGTGTAGGTCATTTGAAACAAAAGGTTAAATTAGAATTGCTGGGTGACTGCTATGGGTTCCTACTGTCTGAGTATATGAATACCTCTCCTTGATATGAGACCAACTGACCATTTATTCTGGGGTATTTAGGCAGTTTAGTGAATAGAACACCAGCCCTGGAGTCAGGAGGCTCTCAATTGAAATCTGGCCTCAGGCACTTACTAGTTGCATGGCCATGGGCAAGTCACTTAAAACCTATTACCTCAAAATAAAGGTATATTCTTCAGAAAAATTGCACAGCAAATTCTCATTCCATTACCAACTTTGAACTACTCTTTTGAACTAACTTCTCTCTTTCTTTTTAACTTTGGCTTATCTTTAAGACTCATGTATTCCTGCTAGCCATGGTCTTGCACTTTTTTATATTAAAAGAATTACCTCTGCACTTTTGCTTTGATGACTACCTCCTTCTATTTTTTGATTTAAGGCTATTCCTGACCACTATTCAGAGCCTCAGCTGTTTCTGTAGCCCCTAGTTTATCTGTAAAATGAGGTAAGTTGAACCAGACAATTTTTTAATGGAACTTCAAACTATAATAGTCTATGATCCTATGAAACTTTGCATTCTTGCAGAAGTTTATAGGATATGAAAATATCAATTTGAAATTCATCAAGTTCTTGAAGTTCAATTCAATTCCATTAGCATTACTAAGTGCTTCATGTATGCATGATCCTTTTCTAAGGACTGGAATAAAAATCAAGGTTATCTAAATCAATGCTTCTGCCTTTATGGGAATTATAGTCTAGTAGGAAGAGATGACACCTTCACAAATAACTATGACACAGTAAGGTGGCAGAGTGGATACAGTACTGGGCCTGGAGTCGAGAAGACCTGAACTCAGACACTTAATAGCTGTGTGACTCTGGACACATCAATTTATCTCTGTCAGACTTACTTTCCCCAACTGTAAAATGGGGATAATAATACCTACCTCCCAGGATTGTGGTGAGGATCAAGTAAAATAATTTTTGCCAAGTTCTTAATACAGTGTCTGGAATATGGTAGGTGAGTAATAAATGCTCCTAGGACCCATAACACAAAATGATGTAACAAGTGTTTAAGAGAGATAGATAAGCTTGGCCCTGAGGAAGAAAATGCATCTGTTTTCCTTCTTTGTAGAATGGGTGTGGGGGGGGGGAGACCATGGCCATGAAACATTGCATATTCTGTGAGACATGATGGGTGTGTCAATTAATCATGCCTTTGAACAGGAGAGCACAGGGTACATTGGAGAACAGATAGAAATCCAGGGTAGTTGAACCATAGGCTTTTGAAGGTAATAGTGTGAGATCAAGCTGGAAAGATTTAGTGATAACAGTTTGGGGAGAACTTTATATGCCAAGCTAAGGACTTTGAATTTCATTCAGTAGGCTCCCAAAAGCAATCAAAAGAAAGATACTTTCTAAGTGAAGAGGTTTTTTGGTTAAGGATGCCTGGCTGCATTTTTACATTCTTGTTTTCTTCCTCATCTTTCTTTCTAATCTTCTCCCTGGGCTCTCACCTCTCCTCAATCTTATTATCTTTGAACATTTTAACCCAAGTGCCTTCCCCACTGACTCCTTTCTTTTCCCCAGATTGTCTCTCTTCCCCAGCTGATGTCCCTTCTTCTCACTTTGAGGAATTTGCCTTGTCAATTGAATTCCCTCGACTGAGTGAATGGTACGTGCTCGATTGTCATTAGTTCTCCCCAGTTGCGGCCCAAATGTTCTCTCTGCTTCTTAACAGGCTGTGCCCAGCTTTTTGGTCTGACACTGATGAGCATGATAACGGCAAAGACTAGAAGTGTAAGACCACTCCCGGGATTGCAAGAAATGGAGTTTCAGCTCAAGAATTCATAGAGAAATGCAGAGAATGGTCCAAACTGGGCAAGTTTGTCATCTTGCTCATTATTTTTTTTTTCCTGGGGGATAAAATCCCAAGTTGTATCAAATGGAAAAACTTTGTTGAGTCCCAGTCAGCAGCCTGGGCAGTTCCACTCTATCTCTCTTTAAACTGTAGAGAGAGGTTCTCAGTCAGCATTTCAAATCATTGTCTTATGGGGAAAATAACCATTCTTTTCTCATGCAATCCAGTTGGAATGGGGAATGACCTGCCTTGTCAGTCTTTCTCCTATCTAACTGAAGGTGGAACCAGCCATTTTTAAAAGCAATGAAGAAGTAATAACAGTAGTAAGAGCACAATAATGGGAGTTGGGAGACCTGAGTCTGGTTCTAACTTCAGCACTCCCAGTGATTCATTTACCTTTCTGTGCCTCATTTTCCTCTTTTATAAAATTAAGGAGCTGTCCTAAATCAGTTTTTATGACTTTAATACATTAGTAACACTCCATCCCAATATTTTGTTTGTTCATTTTCCACCATTTTATTCCAGAATTTACAAACTGGTATACATAGGTTCTTAATTCATAGACTCAACAAATTAAAAACAAACAAACAATTCTTTCTGCAGTCTACTTTTGTCATTGCTTCCTGGTCACATGCCTCCCCTCTAGTTTTTCCTATTCCTCCATCCCTGATTCCTGAGGCAATGTTTAAGTATGATAATCCTATGGAGGGATGAGTGTTCATTGGAGATGACTGAAATATATCACCAATCCATATTATAGTCTGAATTGGATGAGACTGGATTAAGTGATCTCCAAAGTCCCTTTTAGCCCCCAAAATCTATCTTCTATTTAAAGAGAATACAAATGGTCATCTGGTTAAATTATAACATTCCTTACATTTGAAGGATGGCCTCATCTTCCTACACTATATAGTCCATCTCTAGCTAAGAAAGTTGCATGTGCGTGTGTTTAATGTAGTTTAATCATCCTAGTGCTGTACGATTAGCATTTTCAAGTGGTTCTGAGTTAGTTGAAGCAGATGGTTTATCTTCTCTTGTAGTGCTTCGACTTGGACATTATATCATTTCTCCATCTAACTCTTTCCTTGCAGTGCTCACGGAATCATTCCCAATCTTACACACTGTGTTTTGACTTATTTAATGCAGGCGTACTTTCCCTGCAGTAAACATGATTACCAAAATACTCTAACTCGAGAGCTTTTGCTTCCCTCTCTGGCATAATTAGTCACACTGCACTCCCGCTGCATTTAGGGGGGAAAAATCCGCCACACACAGCATCTTGCAAATGTGGCTTTGCCTCCTCCCCAGCTGCTTGTCTCACGTTATTCTTTTGACTCTTCTGAGCACAAAGCCCTTGCAGCTGGGGTAACAATAAGGAGAAGTTACAAAAGTTCACAAAGTTGCCCTGAGCTGCTGGACCCACCCTTTTTAGGCACAGAAAAACAGTGACACCAGATGGGTAGCAGCTTTAAAGCAGTAGAATTCATGGTGGTGGTGAGGGAAGGGTGGGGAGGTTTTTTGAGGGGTTTATTTAAGGGGGAAAGGGAAGGTCCTGAATGAATTCCATGGCTTGGTGAGATTCAACTGGGAGGTTACTAGTGTTTATATGTCCAGAGTTACTGAGTTGGTAGGTTCCTCATCAGGACTGGCCATAGAGTGAATAGGCAGTAGGCTATATGATGTGAATTCAAGGGCATTAGGAAGTCCCCATAATCTCCTCCTGTCCCATGCAAAAAAAAAAAAAAAAAAGAAAGAAAAGAAAGAAAGAAAAGCAATCTCCCTTATCTACTTGATTCTTGAAATTCTTTTAACAATGAGGAAAAGATTTCATTCACTCACTAGAGGGAAGCTTTAAATGCACTGAAAAAAGAGAAAAATGATATCAGCCAGTTCCTTGAACAAGTTACAAAATGCATATACAGTGGTATTATAGGATTTCAGTTCCATGGGTCATTTAGTCCAAACCATAGTACAAGTCCATCAAATAGGATGGTGGTAATTGTTGCTGAGAGTCAGGAGCTCAGGATATATGCTCCTGCTTACTCTGTACCAGGGGTGGGGAACCTGCAGCCTTGAGGCCACGGATGGCCCTCTAGGTGCTCAAGTGAGGCCTTTAGACTGAATCTAAACTTCACAGAACAAATCCTTTTATTAAAAGATTTTTTTGTAATTTATTAAGGGATTGGATTCAATCAAAAGGGTGCACTTGAGGACCTAGAGGTTCATATGTGGCCTCGAGGTCTCAGGTTCCCTATCTTTGTTCTATACTTAATAATGGAATTATAAAACATATTCATTACTCAGGGATTGCCTGACTTCTCAATAGAGGAAATAAGCTTCTTATTTCTCACCTACATTGGCTTCTATCCTACCCATTTAATTTGGGTAAATTATAAAGTTGCTAATTATAGAAATGGTGAAGGATTTGCCATCTAGGGTTTTCTCCAATAAAGGGGGAAAGTTTACAGATCTGGTACCCAATGTATAAACATGAATGAGGCATAAAACAGCTAGTTTATTACCATACAGAAAACAAACAAACAAAAAACAATGCTACACAATAAAGCATCATAGAAAGATTAGAATAGAATCTTTATCTAGTGCAATCAGTTGAAAGGCTAATACTTAAGCCTCACTGGGATACATTGCTTGCAAGACTGCTAATTAGCTCTTTTACATTTCACCTCTATGCTGGCATTGTCTAGTTAAACACCATTTCAAACACCAAGCAAGATAATCTTCTATTCTGGGACCCACGATCTAATACCGGTTCCCTTGTCACAAGACCAATCCTGCTGCTGCTTCTATAATCACATCTTTTCCAGTAGAGGCTACTCTTGTTGCCAACACTCATAATACTTTCAGGACACTTTCGTGTTCAATGCTAGGTCAATGCTAGAGAAAAAGATACATAGAAGGAAAGAAGAGGTATCCAGGGCTCTCCCATGTAAGTCTAGCTAGTTGAGTCCATGGTTTGCGTGTGCAGAAGTTGTATGTAGGTCCATAACACTGACCTTATGCAAAGTTGGGTAAGGAACTTTCCTTCCTCCACACCCTCCCCACCACTCCATGCCATAGGTTGTCTCTTCCAAAGCTATTTCCAAGAGACCAGTCATGTTACTAGTTGTGGCACCCTATAGCATTAATTTTCTAGATCAGCAAGCAATGGGTCAACACAACCAGAAGAGTCACACATAGGGGAAAGAAGCTTCTACTCAAGCTTCTACATGGTTTCCTCGGTGCTTTGAGGTTGATTGGACATGTGTGTGGGTGTGGTGGGTTAAGTTAGGGCGGGAACACAAGAATGAGCCAAAATCTCTTTTTTTTTTAACATTTCCAGTGAATGATTATCTGGCCTCTATTTGAAAGACTTTTAGGAAGGGGAAAACAACTATCTCCTTAGGTAACCCATTCCAAGTTTGGAAAACTCAAATTAATAAGTTTTCCCTTATATGGAGCCAAACTCTACCTCCCTGTAACTTCTACCCATTTATCCTAGTTCTTCCCTATGGAGCCAATAAGGATGAAATCTCTCTTTCACATGATAACAAATAGATACTTGGACAGCATTGCACTATCACATCTTTAGCAACTAGCTCTCAGGAAGGAAGAAATAGTACAGTAAGTCATTTTCCAGTTTAAACTACATTATTAATATTTCCCCATTATTTTTTTAAGTCTAGAATATCAACAAAATAAAAAAAAATCAAGCCCTGACATGTATTATTTGCTAATTTCTGAAGTTTAAATGCTCACTGAAAATCTTACAATCAGCTCTTGTAAGCCCATTCAAGTTAACACTCCATCAAGGCCCTGCCTAACGACCATGAATAGGCTAGACACTGTGTTGTTGTGGGAAACGCTGGAGATAAGAGAAATCTAGAATTGAATCCTGCCAATGACACGGCCTTCTCAGACCAAATTTCCTCACTACTGAAATTTGAATAACGATACTAACAAAATCTAGCTGTGTAAGTAGAGGAGATCTGAAAAGATTATGTGTATAAAGTATTATATGAGTAATAGTTACTTTTTGAGAGATAACATGATGTAATGACTAATGTTTGTCTAGTAAATAGAGTCAAGAAGATGGGTTTAAATCACAACTCTCACTTAGCAGTTATATAAACATGGGCAAATCATTGAACTTCTCCATGCCTCAGTATCCTTTCTTATAAAGTTAAAAATGTTATTAATAGTGGTGATTAGAGTAAATGCAAAATGCAAACCTTAAAGAACAATAGAAATGTCAGCTATTTTCATTCCCCCTGCCCGAGGTTTTTTGTTTTTTTTTTGGTTGTTTTTTTGTTTTCCCCTTCTCTTTATATTGTATGCCTTTCAGTAGTCTTACTATCCTAGTCACTCTATATTGGGCCTATACCACTTTGTCAGGAATTAATCAACTCATAATTTTCTTTCCCCTGTGCCAGAGAGTATGATCTTCATATTGAAAAGTGTGGAACCAACATGATTACAAACAAATTGAATTCCAGGATAGGTGAACATTTAGTAAGAGCAGCATTGAGCTGATTTAAATTACTTCAAGTTTCTAGTCCCAGATGAATTACATCTCTGGGTATTGAAACAACTTACAGATGTGATTGCAAAACAACGATTAGTGATATGAGAGGGAGGAGGAAAGGAAAAGGGCTTAAGCTTTTATATAGCACCTAGTATGTGCCAGGAACTTGATATCTCTCTCTCTCTCTCTCTCTCTCTCTCTCTCTCTCTCTCTCTCATCACATTTGAGCCTAATAACTCTTTATGATGGGTTCTTTTATTCTCCTTTTATAGTTTAGGGAGCTAAGGAAAAGAGATTACAGAGATCATACAAGTTTGGGGTTAAATTTGAACTCAGGTTCTCCTGACTCTAGACCCAGACCTTTTTCCTCTGTACCACCTAGCTACCCAGAGAGATCATAGAAAATAAAGGATGATAGAAAACTGAAGCAGGAAAATGATGTAGTTTACAGCAACGGAGATAAGTTAGAATTTTAAAATTGTAAATTCATTGGTGATATTAATGTTGCCACTGATAAAAAAGTTGCATTTACTTATTAGACAATTGGTTTGGGTGCAATAAAAAAAAAACAAAGAAAAAATGGTTACTAGGAGTCAGCCTAGGTTTGCTAAAAAACAGTTCATATTTTGAAATAAAAAAAATAGAAAAGGAATCACCATTATAATATTCTTGACAAGTGTTCATCCCTCTTCTGTTGGCAGATCTCCAAGGAGGAGGAAACCACCTCCCAGCTTTACATGGTCCATTATCACTTTTGAACAGCTCTAATTGTTGATAGGAATTTTTTTTCTTTTTTCTTTTTTTCCCCTGACATCAACCCTAAATTTTACTCTTTATAATTTCTACTCAGTGCTCCTGGTTCACTCCTCTGGGACTAATTGGAATAAATATAATTCCTATTCCATGTGACAGATTTTAAAATAATTGAAGATAGCCATCATAACCCCCTGAGTCTTTGTTTCTCTGGATGAAATAATCTCATTTTCTTCAAAGAATACTTCTATAGTTTACAACAGCAACAATAATAATAACTAACATTTATATTATGCCTACTATGTGCCAGGCAATTGACAATTATTATTTCATTTGATCCTACAAAACCTTTTGAAAATAGGTAATATTATCATCCCCATTTTACAATAGACCAAATTTAGACAAATGGAGGTTAAGTGACTTGACAAAGTTTACACAGCTATTAAGTAGATTTGAACCCAAATTTTGCTTACTCCAAGCCTGGAGCACTATAGTCTATACTTATATAACATAAAGTCAGAGCCCTTCATCAGACTAGGTGCCTTCCTTTAGACCCTTTCCAGAATATCTATGTTTTAAAGCACAGTTCAAGAACATAATATTCTAGATAAAGTCTGACTAGGGCATAGCAAAATGGGACTATCACCTCCCTGTTCCTGGAACTAGGTTATTCCATGTGACCCAGAGTCACGGTTGTTTTTCAGCTTCTAAATTATGTTTTTTTTTATCACTACTGAGTTTGAGGTCCACTAAAACATCAAGACCTTTCTCAGAGCAAGTGTTGATCCATGTACCCCATTTTATACTTATTACATTGATTTGTTTTTGTACTGAAGGAGAATTTACATGTGTACTTATTGAATTTCACATTATCAGCTTTAGCTCACTGTTCTAGCCACAAGAATATCTTTCAAAACTGACATATCATGCATTATATTAGCTATCCTTTACATTTTTGTGTCATCTGTAGATTTGATGAGCATATTATATATGCTGTTATCCAAATAATAGATAAAAATGATAGCTCAGGGCTAAGCATAGATCCCAGGGATTTTCTAATGAAAAAGATCCTACCATGATAAAACCAAGATGGCAGAGTAAAGGCAAGGAACTCTGCTGGTCTCCCCATTCCTTTCCATACAACATTAAAATGACAACCCAAAATGAATTCTGAAGTTGTAGAACTACCAAAAATGATGGGATGAAACAATTTTCCAGCCCAAAGCAACTTAGAAATTCAGTAGAAAAAGTCTGTTTCACTGGAATGAGAGTGAAGCACATTCTAGTGCAGGCTGTAGCAGTGCAGGCCCTACCCTGGCAAGCCAGCCAAAGGCCTTGACAGACATTGAATCTGTGGAGGCTTCCAGAAATCTTAGACCACAGGCAGTAAGGGGGACAGACAACTGATCAGAAGGAGACTACATGAAATTCTTTGCTAGCATCAGGAGCAGGTCTCTACTGACTTGTCCATATGCCATTCTGGATGGTAGTTCCAGGGCAAGAAGGATCACTAGCAGGAGCAGGGACCATTGTCATAGTTCCACGGCAGAAAAAGGTGCTTGCAGTCACTCACAGACCAGAACATGGACCAGGACAATAGTGACCACATCTCTCCTTAGATCATACCACCTTGGAAAAACTGAAAACTTGAAGACTCACAGAAGTAACTCTGAAAAGAGAAGCAGAAAAAACCTGAAGCTTGGGACAGTGCCCCTTCAAATCAGGGAGAAGATTCAAACTGTAATATAAAATTAAAAGTAAAGAAATTACTGGGAAAATGACCAAGCAAACAAACACAGAAATCATACCATAGAAAGTTATTATGGTGAGAGAGATCAAAATATAAACTCAGAAGATAACAACATCAAAATAGCTACATGTGAAGTCTCAAAAAAATGTAATTGGGTCTAATGCTTCCCCCAAAATACGAATTCCTGGAAGAGCTCAAAAAGGGTTTAAAAATCAAATAAGAGAGGAAGAGGAAAAATTGGGAAAATAAATGTGAGTGGAGAGTGACATAAGAAAATTATGATAGAAGAATCAAGAGCTTGTTAAAAAAGGGGGGAAGGACAAAAATACTGAAGACAATAACAACTTAAAAAACAAAATAGGTCAAATGGTAAAAGATGCACAAAATATACTGAGTAAAATTCCATAAAAAGCAGAATTGATCAAATGGAAAAACAGGGCAAAAATTTCTGAAAGAAGAGTTCAATAAAAAGTAGAATTGCCTGAATGGAAATTCATGAAATTAGTCAAATTGAATGGGAGATAAAAAAGCTTACTAAAGAAAATTATTTCTTAAGAATTAGAACTGGGGAAGTGGAGCCAAGGTGGCAGAGTGAAAGCAAGAACTCAACTGAACTCCTCTGTGAATTCTGTCAGTAACCTTTAAAAAGTGAATCTGAACAGATTTTAGAGTGACAGAATCCCCTGGGAGATGGAGTGTGGCAGATACACAGTCTAGGAAAGTGTGTACATAGGACTGGGCATGGGGAGAGTGGATCTCAAAGTGCACAGGGGTTGCACCAGCACAGACCCAAGACCAGACCACAGCAGAACCAAAGTGAGCCTCAGTGAGCAGACTCAGCCACCACAGGGGCAATTCGCAGGTCTCTCACTGCAGGACAGAAGATCTGTCAGAGCTAGATAGGAGACAAACACAGGGCCCATGGCAGTGCCAGCAGCTACTCCTGGAGCTATCAATCCATAGCCTGCATGTTTAAAAATCACCTACTGGAACTTCCAGGAGCCAACATGGTGGAGAAAACCCTAGCTGCTCTAATTCCTGTAGCAGCAAGCACCCCAGCATCGCCAGGGTGGCTGCCAACACAGGTTCTTAGATCTGCTTTTGTAAAGGAAAGCAACTCAAAATGGGTCAACAATCTTGCTTTTAATCAATCAAATATATCATTTACCTTGTTCAGGTGAAAAAGTCAGCAACCCAGACTTCAGAGTATACAGACAGATATTACAAGAAAATAGAAAAAACATATCAAGCAGACAGACCTGCAACTGTCTTGACCATTATATCCATACCTAGTCAGTTACCATCAACATCTGTGTTTTCAAAGTCAGGGGGGAGAGGGGGCTCTCAACAGCTGTCCAGAATCTCATCTGGTCAAATCACACAACACTTCTCAAAGTGAGTCCCAAAACAACACCTCACATCAGGCTCAGAGAATGTAACAACCCTCTTGACCCCACTTCCCAATCACAAAGTATCTCCTGAAAAACAAGCCTCCCACCACAGGCTCCAGGTGCACTTGACCTAGGGGCAGGGAAGATCTTACACAATACAATCTTAGAAAGATGGCAACAACATAAATTTATATTCCCATTACAATCCCCCACTCTGATGATAAAAACTCAGAGAATATTGTCCCACAACAAAATCCTGAAATAGTGGAATCAGCTCAGGAGTCCTAGAGGAAGGGTGTGGCTGAAGCTTTGCTGAACTTGAAGTGAAGGGTGGGAGGCATCCCAGAAAGCCCCGTCTCAGCTGATCAGCAAGAGATTACACAGGGTGGGTGGAGCCAGCAAGCACTAACAACAGAAGCCCAGGTGTTCCTTAGCACAATCAGGGGAATCTGCAGACACCAGTGTGGCCCTGGCCAGCAGATTCTGCACCTGCTTCAGCTCTAGCCCAAGGGAACAGAGGCTGAAAACTAAAGTGGTCACACAACCCCTCCCCCACACCTTACTTTGGGAACCTCAGTTTTACCCAATAGAAACGCCAAAAATCCTGGCCTTGGCCTCAGTTTAAACACCCAGAGGCCAAAGCACACATAATCAACAACCAGGTCTGTATCTCCCAGCTTGAAAAGTATGGGTCAGAGCCCACTATAATCCAGGAGCAGAAATCCACCTTAAAAGTCAGGAAATATGGAATCACAATGAAAATAAGCAAGTTGGAAAAACAAACATGATTGAATCCTATTATTGTAAGCAAGAAGAACCAAATTCAGAGGACAGAATTCACTCCATACTCACACCTGAGACCACAGAAGGGAATGTGAACTGGTCTCAAGTCCAAAAAGTATTCTTGGAAGAGCTCAAGAAGGATTTTAAAAGACCAATTAGACAGGTAGAAGATAAAATGACTTTTTTTAATTTTTAAAATTACATTTGCTAAAATTGAAAAAAATCTCATGGAAGAAAACAAATCCTTAAAAAGTAAAATTTGTGAATTGGGAAGGGAGGTTCAAAATCTAACTGGAGAAAATAAATCCCTAAAAATGAAATCTGAGCATATGAAAAAGGAGCTTCAAAAACTTACCAAGGAAAATAATTCACTAAAAATTAGACTCCATCAAATCAAAGCTAATGACTCTTATGAAGCATCAGGAATTAGCCAAACAAAACCTAAAGATTGAAAAATTAGAAGAGGGGTGGCTAGGTGGCACAGTGAATAGAGCACCAACCCTGGAGTCAGGAGGACCTGAGTTCAAATCTGACCTCAGACACTTAACATAAAACTAGCCATGTGACCTTGGGCAAGTCACTTAACCCCAATTGCCCTACCTCCCCTCCTTCCAAAAAAAGGAAAAAAAATAAAACAAAATAAAAGAAGCTCACTATAAATTATTTTTAAAAAAGAAAAGAGAAGAAAAATTAGAAGAAAATGTAAAATATCTCAGTAGAAAAATAATTGATGAGTTTTTTATATTAAGAGTCTGAGGAAGTATGGGAGGTAGGGCGTAGTCAAGATGGCAGAGTAGAAGCAGGACCTCCCCGTGTCTCCAGGTTCCACCTTCCCCAATCCATGTAAAAAGGGGACTCTGAACAAATTTTGGAGCTGCAGAACCCACAAAATGACACAGAGAAGCTAACCTCCCACTGGGGACAGCCCAGCAGGCTGGCAGGAAGTGGCCAGCGCAGTGCTCTGGGAGCTGAGCCCAACTCCAAAACCAAGGCTTTAGCCCCAGGGTGGGCCTGAGCAGTCGCTGGCCAGAGGCACGCCAGATCAGCAGCAGCTGTGGACATTTCCAGATTTATCAACACATAGATGTGAAGGACAAAGTGAGAGGTCAGTGCAGTCTGGATTTTGGGACCCAGTAAGTGGGAGTCTGTGGCTTTTGCGCCCAGGTCAAGAAGCCACTGAGACTCCAGCACAGCCAGCCAGCACCACGAGGCAGCTTCAGCTCCTGGCCTGCAGAGTGCAGGGGGACCAAGCACCAGTCTGAGGTGTAACGGCTCTTGCTTTAGCCTGCTTGGATCTGGATTGCAGTCTAGGGTAAAGGTCCTGGGGTGTGTGTCCAGCTTGCCAGCGCGTGTGGAGACCTCAGAGAGGGTACCCATGTAATACGTCTGGCAGCTGAGAAAACCCCAGCATTTGGAATTAAAGCTCCCCTGTCTGGTGGCAGAGTCCTACTGTGGCAAAAAGTCCAGGGGTCAAGTGACTGAGGGGCGACATGACCAGGCAAAGGAAACAAAGCAGACAAAAGATTCCAACATTACACTCCTATTTTGGGGCCAAAAATTGCAAAGCGTGGAACAGGAGGAAGACAGTGAAGTCAGAACTCCTGCACCAAAAGCTTCAATGAAAATACCAGCTGGTTACAGGCCATAGAGGACCTTAAGAAGCAGATAAGAGAAGTGGAGGAAAAATTGGGAAGAGAAATAAGAATGATGCAAAAAAATTATGAAATTAGAGTCAACAGCCTGAGGAAAATAATACCTTGAAAAATAGACTAACTCAAATGGCAAAAGAGGCTCAAAAAGGCAATGAGGAGAAGAATGCCTTAAAAAGTTGAATTTGCCAGATGGAAAAAGAATCTCAAAAGCTCAATGAGGACAACCATTGCTTCAGAATTAGATTGGAGCAAATGGAATCTAATGACTATATGAGAAATCAAGATGCTATTAAACAGATCCAAACAAATGAAAGAATAGAAGGCAATATGAAATATTTCATGGGAAAAACCACTGACCTGGAAAATAGATCCAGGAGAGATCATTTAAAAATTATTGGACTACCTGAAAGCTATGATCAAAGTAAGAACCTAGAAATTATTCTCCAGGAAGTGCTCAAAGAAAACTGTGCTGATGTTTTAGAATCAGAGTGCAAAATAGAGTTTGAAAGAATCCACCGATCAACTCCTGAAAAACAATCCCCAAAAGAAAACTCCTAGGAATATTATAGCCAGGTTCAGTAATTACCAGATTAAGAAAAGAATATTACAAGCAGCCAGGAAGAAACAATGTTCATATTGTGGAAACACAATCAGGATAACCCAGGATCTGGCAGTGTCTACACTGAGGCATCGAAGGGCTTGGAATATGATATTCCGGAGGTCCAAGGAGCTGGGATTAAAACCAAGAGTCATCTACCCAGCAAAACTGAGTATCATGTTTCATATGGTAATTCAGTGGAATAGATGACTTTCAAGCATTCTTGCTGAGAAAACCAGAGTTGAATAGAAAATTGACATTCAGATACAAAAAGCAAAAGAAGCATGAGAAGGTAAACAGGGAAAAGAAATCATAAGGAACCTATCAAAGTTGAACTATTTACATTCCTACATGGAAAAACAATAATTGCAACTTATGAAACTTTTCTTAGTTGTTGAAGGGAATACAAATATTTATGTCTCTCTCTCTATTTGTCTGTATATGAAGGTATATGGGCATATGAATACATATGTGAATGTGTGTATATATGTTTACAGGTATACATAGATAAAGGGCACAGGACCAATTTAACAGGAAGGGATGATACTTAAAACGTGAAATTAAGAGGTAAGAGAGGAATATAAGGAGAGGATATGGGGAGAGACAGAATGGGTTAAACTCTCTCATATAAAAGAGGCAAGGGAAAATGGTTACAATGGAGGGGAAGAATAGGAAGGCAAAAGGGAATGGATCAACCTTATTTCCATTGAATTTGGCTTGAGGAGGGAATGAAATACACACTAAATAGGGTATCCCACCCTCCAGAAGAGTAGGGGGGAAAGGGGATGAGAGGGGGAATGATGGAAGGGAGGGCAGGCTGGGAGGGAGGGAAGTTGGAAGCACCCACTTTTGAAAAGGGAAGGGATCAAGGTAGAGAATGGAACAAGTGGGAGGTGGGATAGTGGGGAGGGAAATGTAGTCAGTCTTTTACAATATATCTACTAGGTTAGTGTTTTGCATTAACCACACATGTACTACCTATACTGAACTGCTTATCTTCCGAGTAAGGTTGGGTGACAAGGAAAGAAGGGAATGTATCTGCAATTCAAAGTTTTAAAATCAAATATTCAAATTTATGTATACACACACAAACACACACACACCCATATATATATATATATATATATATATATATATATATATATATATACTATTATTAATGCTATTTTTCATGCAATTGGGAAATAAGATATACAGGCACTGGGGCATAGAGATCCACTGGAAAAGTTGAAAGGAGGGGTACGGGAAAAAAATATGGGAGAGAGCAGATTGGAGGAGGGGGTATCCTGTGGGACTGCTATTTTGAGGCGGTGGGTAGGGGAAAAATGGGGAGAAAATTTGTAACTCAAAATCTGGTGGAAATGAATGATGTAAATCAGAAGTTAATAAAGAATTTGAAAAATTAAAAAAAAAAGAAAACAATTGACCTGGCGAACAGATTCAGGAGAAATAATCTAAGAATTATTGGTCTACTGGAAAGCCATGATGATCCACTAACCTATTCCTCAACTACCATGTTTCCCCGATAATAAGACACTGTCTTATTATTTTTTTGGACAGAAAAACACCAGAGGGCTTATTTTCAGGGGAGGGCTTATTTTAATGAACATTGACAGCAATTTTAATAAACAGGTAAATGTGAACAAAAAAATGTACCTTTATTCAATAATGAATTCAATAAAGAACAGGATGACGCGCTCACTGCTGCAGCTCTGATTGGATGCAGCTCGGAGCGCGGCGTGCGTTTCACGGGGGGGGGGGGGGGGGATGGTGCCTAGCATTTCTTTTCATTAATTTCCTTGATATTCTGGACCATTTGTACTTTTAGATGGATTTTGTTACTATTTTTTCTAGCTCTTTAAAATCATTTTTGGTAGATCGATTGGTATGGCAATGAATATGTAAATTCATATACATAAAATTATCATTTTTATTATATTAGCTTGACCTAGCCATAAGCAACTGATGTTTTTCCAATTATTTAGGTATGACTTTATTTGTGTGAAGAGTGTTTTGTAATTTTGTTCATATAGGTCCTGGGTTTGTTTTCACAGGTAGATTCCCTAATATTTTATAATGTCTACAGTAACTTTAAATGTAATTTCTCTTTCTATTTCTGGTTGTTACATTTTGTTAGATGTATATAGGAATGCTGAAGATTTATATGGGTTTATTTTACATCCTTCAACTTTGCTAAATTTATTTATTATCACAAGTAGCTTTTTACTTGATTCTCTATGATTCTCCTAGTATATTATCATATCATGTGCAAAGAGTGATAGCTAAATCTCTTCTTTGCTTAATCTGATTCCTTGAATTTCTTTTTCTTCTCTTATTGCTATTGCTAACATTTCTAGTACCAAATTAAATAATAGGGGTGATAGAGGACTTCCTTGTTTCACCCCCTATCTTATTGGAAATTCTTCTAGCTTATCTCCATTACATATAATACTTGCTGATGGTTTTAGGCAGATGCTACTTATTACTTTAAGGAAAACTCCATTTATTCCTATATATTTTTAGTGTTTTTAAAAGGAATGGGTGTTTAATCTTGTCAAAAGCCTTTTTTGCATCTATTAGAATAACCATATTGTTTCTACTTGTTTTTGTTGATATGATTGATTATATTGATAGTTTTCCTAATATTGAAACACCCATCCATTCCTGGAATAAATCTTACCTGATCAAATGTATTATTCCTATGATAACTTGCTCTAGTCTTTTTGCTAACATTTCATTTAAAACTTTTACATTTATATTCCTGAGGAAAATTGATCTATAATTTTCTTTCACTGTTTTCTCTATTCCTAATTTAGGTATCAGTACCATATTTGTGTCATAAAAAGAATTTGGTAAGACTTCTTTTTCTCACTGTTTGAGAAACCAAAAGACCCCAACTTCTTGTATAAGAACTCATAATTTGAACAAAACTTCTAGGAAAACTAAAAATAGTATGGCAGAAACTGCGTATAGACCAATATTTTAGACTGTATAACAAAATAAAGTCTAAATGGGTGCACAATCTAGGTATATAGGCTGATGCTGAAAGCAATCTAGGAGAGCAAGAATAGTTTACCTGTCAGATTTATGTAGAAGGGAAGATTTTTATGACCAAACAAGAGTTAGATAGCATTACAAAATGCAAAATGGGTAATTTTGATTACATTAAATTGAAAAATTTTGAACAAAAAAATCCAATGTAATTAAGAGTAGGAGGGAAATGGAAAATTGGGAAGCAATCTTTCCAACCACTGTCTCTGACAAAGTTCTGTCTCATTTATAAAATATACAGAGAACTGAGTCAAATCTATAAGAATGCAAGTCTTTCCCCAAATGATAAATGATCAAAGGATATTAATAGGAATTTTCCAGAGGAATAAATTAAATATATCTATAAACATATGAAAAAAATTTGTCTAAAACACTATTGATTAGAGAAATGCAAATCAAAATAACTCTGAGGTACTACATCTCACCAGTCAGATTGGCTAAAATGACAAAACAGGAAAATTCTAAATGCTGGAAAGGATGTTGAAAAATTGGAACACTAACAATGCATTGTTGGTGGAGATGTGAACTTATCCAACCATTCTGGAGAGCAATCTGGAACTATTCCTAAAGGGCTATAAAAATGTGCATACCCTTTGATCTAGCAATAGCACACACTCACCCTGTACCATCTATCTATCTATCTATCTATCTATCTATCTATCTATCTATCTATCTATCTATCAATTTCCTCCAACTACCCTAATACTGAGAAAGGTCTCATGATTGACAAATGCCATCTTTACATGTAGAAATGTAAACAGTTAAACTTTAATAAGTCCCTTATTATTTCTCTTTCCTGTTTACCTTTTCATGCTTCTCTTGATTCTTGTATTTGAAAGTCAAATTTCCTGTTCATATGGTCTTTTCAGCAAGAATGCTTGAAAGTCCTCTATTTCACTGAATTTCTATTTTTCCTCTAAAGTAGTACCTAGTTTTTCTGGGTAGGTGATTCTTGGTTTTAATCCTAGCTCCTTTGACCTCCAGAATCCAAGACTTTGGATCCCTTAATGTAGAAGCCTCTATATCTTATGTTATACTGATTGTATTTCCACAATACTCAAATTGTTTCTTTCTGGCTGCTTTCAATATTTTCTCCTAGACCTTGGAACTCTGGAATTTGAGTTTTCCTTTTGGGATCGCTTTCAAGAGGTGATCAGTGAACTCTTTCCATTTCTGTTTTACCCTCTGGTTCTAGAATATCCAGGCAGTTTAACTTGATAATTTCTTAAAGATCATGTCTATGCTCTTTTTTTGATTATGGCTTTCAGGTAGTCCAATAATTTTTAAATTATCTCTCCTAGATCTAATTTTCAGGTCAATGGGTTTTCCAATGAAATATTTCACATTGTCTTCTATTTTTTTCATTCTGTTTATTCTATTTTATAATTTCTTTGTTTCTCATAAAATCATTATCTTCCATTTGCCCCATTCTAATTTGAAAGGAAATACTTTCTTCAGTGAGCTTTTGTACTTCCTTTTACATCTGGTCAATGCAACTTTTTAAGGCATTCTTCTCCTCATTGACTTTATGGACCTCTTTTGACCTTTGGGTCAGTATTTTTTTGGTCTCCATTAGCAAGTTGTTGACTCATTTTCAATTATTTTCTTGAATTACTCTCACTTCTCTTTCCAATTTTTCCTCTACTTCTTTTACTTGATTTTCAAAATCTTTTTGAGCTCTTCAATGATCTGCAACCAATTCATAATTTTGGAGGGTTTTGGTGTAGGAGCTTTGTCTCTGTTGTCTTCTTCTGATTGTATGCTTTGATCTTCTTTGTCACCAATTAAGATTCTATAGTCTGGCTTCTTTTACACTGTTTGCTCACCTTCCCAGCCAAATACTTGACTTTGTGATTGTTTTGCCACTGTAGGACTCTGCTTCCAGTGATGGTGGTAGTGGGGGTGGATGTACTATTCCAGGTTTCAGGGGTTTTGTATGAGCCACTCAATTCCCCACCATCTGTGGGTCCATAGCTTCAGAAGCAGCTGCTTTTGCTGCTGCTGCTCCCACCACTACTTCCACCACCCTGGGCTGGGGCCTGACTGCATGCCCACCCTCTTCTTTTATTTTTTTCCTCTTTCACCCAAGTCCCACAGAGTTCCCCCTCTGACTTTCATGCTGTTCTCAGAATTTGTGCATTGAGAAGTCTGAAAACTGCCACGATTGCCAGAAATTCAGTCCTCTGAGGCCTGCTCTAGCCCATCTGCATTGGGCCCAGCCCTTGTTGAACTATGTTGCATTCCTAATCCTGTGAGATAGGCCCTTCCTGTCAAACTCCCAGGCTGTCTTGGGCTAGAGATGTTTTTCATTCTGTCATTTTGTGGGGTCTGCAGCTCTAGAAATTGTTTAGAGTCATTTGTTACAAGTATTTGGAGGGATTTTTGGAGAGAGCTGAAGCAAGTACCTGCTTTTCCTCTGACCTCTTGACTCCACCCCTAGAAAATTCACAGTTAATTAAATTTAAGGTTTTTAAGCATTCCTGATTAAAAGACCATACTTGAATAGAAAATTTTACTTTCAAATATAAGGCTCATGAGAAAGATGATAAGGTAAATAGGAAAGAGAAATCATAAGTAACTCAACAATTATAAACTGTTTACATTCTTATATGAGAGGATGTTATGTGTAATTCTTATTAATTTATCATTATGAGGATAGTTAGAAGTCATATACATAGTCAGAGGGCACAGGTGTGAGTTGATTATGATGTGATGAAATACAAAAAAAATAAAGTGATAAGAAAAAGGTATACACTGGGAGAAGGGGCAAGGGAATAGTGGAATGATATAAATTGTCTCACATAAAAGAGACACAGGAAAACTTTTAGATTTGAGGGGAGAGGGATTTGATGTAGGGCAGTGATTGAACTTTGCTTTCATTTGAATCGACTCAAAGAGAGAATAGTGTACATGTGTGATTAGGTATAGAAATCTATCTTACCATAAAGGGAAGTAGGAGTAGAGGGAAATGAAAGAAGAGGGTGGGCAGTAAGAGAAGGGAGGGCAAGTCAAAGGAGGGGATAGTCAGAACTAAAACATTTTTAAGGAGTGACTGGGTGAAAGGAGAGAGAAAGAAGGATAAACAGTGTGGGGGAAGTAGAATGGAGGGAAATACATAGTAATTATAATTGTTAATACAAATGGGATGAACTCAGTGATGCAATGGAAGGAGATAGCAGAGTGTATTACCTGAATTAGACATAAATGGGTGCTACCATAAGCAAATTAGGGAAGCTTGAAATAGTTTGCCTGTCAGATCTGTGAATAACAGGAAAAAAATATAACCAAAAAAGAAATAAAGAGTATTAAAGTATATAAAATGAATAATTTTTATTACATTAAATTAAAAATGTTTTTGCATAAATAAAATCAATGCAACCAAGATTAGAAGGAAAACAGAAAACTTGGGAGGGGGATTTATGGCAAGTTTCTCTGATAAAGGCCTTATTTCTCATATATTTAGAAAACTCCATCAAATTTATTAGAATACAAGTCCTTCTCCAACTGATAAATGATCAATGTATATGAACAGATGAGACAAAGAAATCAAAGCTATCTATAACCATATGAAAAATAATTTCTACAATATTATTGATTAAATAAATGCACATTAAAACAGATCTGATGTACCACCTCACACCTAGATGATATGAAAAAAAAATTAAAATGACAAATTTTCGAAGGGATGTGGGAAAATTGGAACACTAATGCAGTTAATGGAATTGTGGATTGACCCAACAATCTGGAGAGCAATTTAGATCTATGCCCAAAGGGATAAAACTTTGTATACCCTTTGACTCAGAAACACCACTACTTGGTCTGTAACCAAAAGAGATACAATAAGAAAGGACAAAGGAAAAAGAACTTCTACATAGCAGTTATTTTATGTATTCATTTTTTAAAGCAATTGGGACTAAGTAACTTGCTCAAGGTTACATGGCCAGTTATTTTTGGGTGTGGTGCTAAGTGTCTGAGCCCAGATTCGATCCCCAGGTCATCCCAACACTGGGGCCAGTGCTCTTACTCGCTGTGCTACTTGGCTGCCCCCATTGCAGTTATTTTATGACAAAGAGTTGCAAATTATGGAGATGCCCATCAAGTGGGGAATGAATGAACAAGTTGTGGTATATGATTGTGATGGAAAACTATTGGGCAATAAGAAATGATAAAAAGTATACTTCCAGAAAAACCTGGAAAGGTGTACATTAATGGATGCAAAGTGAATTGAGCAGAGCTATGAGAACAGTGTATACTCTAACAACAATATTGTATTAAGATCAACTATGAATGACTTAATTATTCTCAGTAGTACTGAGTACTATCTTTGATAGTACTGAAGGAGTTATAATGGAAATTGTTAGCTATCTCCAGAGAAAGAATTGATGGAGTCTGAATGCAGTTTTAAGCATACTATTATTTCCACTTTATTTTACTTTTATTTCTTTTTGGGGGGCATTATTTCTGTTTTTTTTTTCACAAAATGGAAAATATGGAAATGTGTTTTGCATGTCTGCTCATGTATAACCTGTATAAAATTGCTTGCCTTCTCAAAGAAGGGATGATAGAGAATGTAAAACTAAAAAAAAATTAAAACTGACTGTAATAATTGTTTTATATGTAATTCAAAAAGTAAAATATGAATGGCTTTATAATTGTTTTTGAAAAAAGAGGAAAAAATAAAACATCCTACAATGTTGATATTGAATCATTAACAACTCCTTGTTGGGTCCAGCCATTCATTCACTTCCATTTCATCTAATTGTATCATTGCATACACTTACACATGTATACACATATATGTAATATGCATATATATATGTGTATGTATAAACTTTTTCATAGGAATATTATATTTTATTACTAAAATCTACGTAAACATTGTCCACAGCATTACCTTATTCTACTAGTTGAGTAGTCAAAAAAGTAAAAGAAGTTAGTTCTTCACACATCATTTTTGATGTTGTCATGTTGACTCTTTGTTATCATTACTTCTTTTTCCCAACATCTGTCAATCCCCTCTTTAATGCTATATTCTAAAATTTTTTTCCTAGGAGTCAAAGTTGAACTTACTGGCCTATAAGTTTGCCGATTCTATATTAAGCTTGTGGATTCTGTATTATCTCAGTCTTTCTTTTTTTAATCTGGACAACATTTGTCCTTCTCCACCCTTGTGTCATAGCTCCCATTTTCCACCATCATCAAATTCTGGTGACAATGACTTAGCCATTACGTTTGCTACTCCCTTCAGGATTTAGTAATGCAATTCATCTGCAACAAGTGACTTGAAATTAATTAATAGCAACTAAGTTTTTGGAGTCAATTCATTAATTACTTTAGTTATTTTATTTCCAGTGTCACAATCCTTTGCAAAGACAACAGAATCAATATAAAAAATGAGCACCTCTACCAACTCTCTGTTGTCAGATATCTCCATCCACGCAAAGCAAAAAGGCTATCCCTATAACATATCTCCTTTTTCTCCTGACTTTGCTAAAACAACGCCAGTAACAGGAGCAGCAGCAACAAAAATAAAACCTTTTGTCCTTAGATTCTTTTGCTGGACTCAGCTCATTCAGAATTTTATCTTTTCTAACATTATTTTAACAGGACTCTTCCATACTATTATATTCAACATCTATTTCCTGGTCTTGTTTCTACCTTTTGAAATTGTTTTTTAAAACTATGTTGACTGGTGAATTCTCTGTATATCCAATCCAATCTCTTCAGAAATGTTTAATTTTCCCTTATTGGAATTATTTACTTCATTTCTTTAGAATTTCATTCTTGATCTTCTCCCAACCTAATCAGACTAACTTATGCTGAAGTGTTTAGTCCATAGCATCTTAACTGTCTTTTATCTGAAGAGTTTGAAATGTATTTCCCAAAAAAGTAGAGTATCAGTCAAATTTACTTTAAATGATTTTTTCCTAGATTTCCTCTTTTATATTATAAATTTTAGGGTGGAGTGGTTATTTTTCTCCAAGTTGTCATCATTTCTACCCCAGCAACCCATTTCTTCCTACATATTCTTGCACAAAAAAATATCATTTAATAAATGCTTTTTGAGTTGACTTGTTAGTGATAATAAGATCCAGAATATGATTCCTCTTTTTTCAGTTATTCAATATTTTAAAGGATAAAATGATGCTATATGCCTGTACATAAGGTGAATTTGTAGGCATAAATACTGAATTAATAAAATGGCATTTGACAAAGTCTCTCCTAGAAGGCAAAATGGAGAACTGTTGACTGAATAATAGAAAAATCAGGCAAATTAGTAACTAGATTGTCAACCATAAGAAAAAAATGATTAATGAATTAGATAAAATTAGAGGGAGATCTTTAATAATTGGTCCCTAGTTTGATTGTGCCTTGATTCCCTTGGTTTCTGCCCTGGTCAGTGACTTAGATTAATTTTATCTATTTCTTGAGCTAAAGAGAAGGTGGCCTCTATACCATATTGATAGATAGCATAAACCTGTTTTAGATAGTTGTTGTGTTGAACAGAACAATCAGAATAGAATCCATCTTGATGAAAAAAGTAGATGATCTGAAATAAGGATCTGAGGTTAATGAGATGAAATTTAACAGGGATAGGTATAAATTCTTTGGTTAGGTAAAGAAAATCCCTTGTTCAAATGCAGTGTGAGTGTAAATTAATTTTCAGGTGTTTTTTAAATAAACTTGGGGGTTTTAGTTGACAACAAACTCATTTTGAGTCAATTATGTGATATAGACCCAGATAGGTATACATACATACAATAAATAGCTATAAAATACTTGTAGCTTTCTCTGCATGTTTATATATATACATAAATATATTTATATGTACACATAAATATGTTTATATATAATGTAGATTATATTATATGTATAATTATATCTACATGTAATATATTACATATAGGTACATATGTGTTTGTGTATATGAATTCTCAGATGAGGAAACTATATGTAATGTTGGAAGTTGCAACTTTCTCTTCAACTGATAGTCATAGAGAATTGCATAGAAGGCTAAAAGCTAAGTGATTCATTCAGTCAGACAGCCAGTTATGTGTCAGAAGAAGGGATTAGACCCAGGTCTTCCAGGCTTTAAAGATAGTCCTTTATTCACTGTATTTCTCTGCCTTTCTGTCACATCTCTCCTCTCCCCTTTATTGTGGAAGAATGAGTGGGCATAGTGTAGGTTTCTAAGAAAGGTTCTGTTAGCATCAGTGGTTAGAAATTATATGATGGCAGATTTCGTCCAAGTACAATAATGGCTCTATAATGAGAATTCAACAATTAAAAGGTCTATTTCAGTGTGTCATAAATTCTTGGTTATTGAAAATATCAGAGTTCTGTGGATTAAAATTGGAAGGGACATTTGGATTATGTGGTTCAACTTAATTATTTTACAGAACTGAGGTCCAAAGAGGTTGTGAGTTATGCAGTGTCATACATTTAATTTTTAATGACTTAAAACTCAACTAAAAACATTGGGAACATTTTTCATATTGTATAACTGTGTGTATATGTATATGTGTGCATACATACACACATCCCTGATTCTAGGAGCTTATATTCTAATAGGGGAAAACAATTTACAAAGAGTAGTAGAGGTTAGGAAAAATGTTTTGTCTTCGATAGTGATGGTGAATAGAGCTATACCATAGTGTATTAATATAATCCTTACGTGAAAGAAGATCATTTTTATTTGAATATTATTTGTAGAACAAGAGGTGCAAAAGGGATAGGAGTGAAGGTTAAACACAAAGCAGAATGGAAGGAAGCTGGCTGGAGTAAAAGCATGGTTGATAGTCATAAGATGAATAGACTTAGTCGGATATCACCAAGTAACACTGTATTGCTTTGGGGCAGGTGTCTTCCTCCAAGACATGATTAACTTCAATAACACCATAAGGAAAAGTTAACTTTGCATGAATGTTTCTTGTGGAATTCAAATAAAACTCACCCTTCACATTCTACATTCTCCAACACCAGATCTGCTAATTTTTTTCTTTTTCATTCTTTTCTATCTTGCCAGTGTGAAGGAGTTGTCTCTTTTTTTCTAATAATTCTTTTTAAATGGAACATATTTGAGACCTAACTTGATTGAGACCTCTCATAGATAGAAGACTCTGGCCTCAGCATTTGTGCCACAATATCACAACAGAGAGTGGCATTATCCTAAGAGATTTATAGATCTCAACATGTGCATCTACTGGATTCTGGTTTGGAAAGAAGCTGTCTGTGTACCAGTTTTGCTGTTTCTATCACTGTTGCCATATCACCTGGTTTCCCTACTCCTCTGAGCCAATTGAAAGTGGGAGAAGACATAACAACAGTTGTCCACACTCAACAACACCTGTTCTCAATGTTGCAGGTGTGTCCCACCTTCAGACTTCTGCTTCTGTTGGCTCAAATGTGAAATTAGTAATGTGTAAATTGTAGTATCCAGAACATATCAGTGTAACACCTGTGTGGTATGTATGTTGCATATGTGGAATGCCTGGCTTGGACGCACCATACTCTGTCCATACTTCCTTTGTCCTCAGAAGACAGTGACAATGAATGGAGGCATAAAATAGTGGATAGATACATGTTTTAGAAGAAATAAGGAGAATATTGATTTGAGTATTATTCCTAGAACAGCAGGTAGAAAGGAAGGGAAAGCACATGGTAAGATGGAAGGAAGATGGTTAGAGTGAAGGATGTGTGGTCATAGGCTGGCTAAACATAATTGGATCTCACCAACTAGAACTGTATAGCCTTGGGGCTGGAATGGCCATCCAGGAAATGATTAATATATTGAATGAGGTATGGCTTGCCCACTCACCCTCTTGTCTGACTCATTCACCTCAGCCTGCTCTCTAACTAGCAGGCCTGAGTTTCCAGAGAAGGACGACTCCCCCACCATTACATTGAAATCCTGTGATAATCCTAGGTATAACCTTATTGTGGAAGAATAGACATTTCATATTTAACACTATAGCTCTCAAGGCCCCAACAGTGCCCTTCTCTTGATATAAAACTAGCCACTCACAAAGAAATAAAAAATCATTATATCTTAGATGCAACCATTTATTTAATAATAAGACAGAAACGATCTACATGTTACATGCACTCATAAAAAGAAAATCAAGAATAACCAATATGTTACAGTCCACATATAAACTTAGATCACTTTCTCTCACCATTAGAATCTTTGGGCAGGCTTAAAATAAACAGGTTTATGCACTCAGGGTAAATTCAAAGGTCCTTACTTAATCATCCCATATTTTTGAAACAGTTGTTTCATGTTTTTCAAGTTGTTTAAAACATTTAAGTCCGAAGAAGTGGAAGTTTTTAAGTAAATAATTGGAGCAACAGCAATGTTCTACCACCTGAGCAAGCTCAAAGTCCTCAACCTGGTCCTCTAACATTTTATTCTGTATCTCTGATTATCGTTTCCTCAAACTTGATTTTATAAGTTTTTACTAAATATAAGTTCTTTCTTTTCCTTTCTGTCATATAACTGTTAACTCAAGAAAGGGGAACACTCTCCAAAAAGTCATTTAAGTATTTCAGTTCCTTTGAAAGTCCATTATCTGCTCCTTTTTGTAACCACATTGTTCACATATCATCTGAAAACTTTTTTTTCTTTAAATGTATATTTTAGTAGTTTTGTTGAAGAAAAGTTTTCTGCTTTTTTCAGATGTTAAACTGTTTGTATATAAAAGGCCATTATCTTATATTCTTCTTCTATTGATTTATTTTTCTTTACACAAAATTGCTTCTTATGTCCCTTTAATCAACCAAGCTATTTAGACTTCATTGCTCTTTTTTAGTGAATTTGTTGTTGTTGTTAGCTGTCTCCCATACTTGTATTGCTTTTCTCACTTCCATCTCTTAGAAGACTTGACATCTTTCAGGATTTAGCTCAACTACCACCTTTTATGAAAAGCTTTTTCTAGTCCTAGTTGCTAAAGCTTCACATACATACACACATAGGAATATCTACAGATGTGAGCATATACAAATATATGTATACTATATGTGTGTGTATATGCAAGTGTGTATTACTTAATATGCACACATACACATATACCTATATTGCACACATGGATGTATTTACTAATGTAAATGCACACACTGTGTGCATGTATTTATATATTTCCTGGACACATGTAATATATTCAAATAGCCATGTGCATATGTGTATACATATGTGTGTATACATGTGTGTATTTGTGTAGACAGACGGATAGATAGATGGATGGATGGATGGATAGATAGATAGATAGATGGGTACATATATAGATAGATGGATGGATTGATGGATGGATGGATGGATAGATAGAGAGAGATAGACAGACAGACAGACAGACAGACAGACAGACAGACAGACAGACAGATAGATAGATAGATAGATAGATAGATAGATAGATAGATAGATAGATAGATAGATATCCTCCAGAATCAAGGTAATTATATTTCCAAGTTCTTGAGTCATTCAAAGTTGTTAATTTTTATAATGTTGGTACTGTATAAAGGGTCTCCTTGTGCTGTATAATTTACTCTGCATCATTTGAAAACATTTTCTAAGGTTTCTCTAACAGTATTTTTTTTTCATTAATTCTTACTGCAAAAAAGCATTCTATTAGCACACTTTTCTAGCAATTTCCAAAACTGATTGGCACTTCACTAGATTCCTGTTTGCCTCTGCAAAATTGCTGTAATGATTTTCTGATACATAAGGTTCCTCTTACTCTGTCTTTTATATCTTTGCTATATCAAGTCACTGCAGTGGTGTAGCTAGATCAAGAGATGTGCACAGTTTAATAATAACTAAGGGGAAATTATTTCAAATTTCATTCCAGAAAGCTTGGACCAATTCATAGTTACTTCAATAGTGAATTAGGGTGCCCATTTTTCCCAGTCTTTCTAACACTTTTTGTTTCCCTTTTTTTTAAATCATTTTTTGGCAATCTGATTGGTATGGGATGGGAATTTAGAATTGCTTTCTTTGCACTTAACTAATTATTAGCAAATTGGAGCATTTTTCTTATGGCTATTGATAGCTTGGATTTCTTCCCTCTAGGATTGCCTGTTCGTATCCTTTGTCTATCAATTGGGGAATGGCTCCTGTTCTTCTAATTTTGAATCTGATCATTATAAATCCTGAAAATAAAACTTTTATTACAGAAACCTGCTAACAAAGATCCTCCTTATTCCTTCTGCCCAATGTTAACTATTACATTTCTAATCTTAGCTGCATTGGTTTTGTTTCTGCAAAAATGTTTTTCTTTCAATCCTATGCAATCCAAATTTTCTATTGGCATCAGCAAGCTTCTCTATCCTTTGATAATAAACACTTATTCTACCCATATTTCTGAAGGCTGATTTCTTCCTTGTTCCTTGAATTTGTTTATGACGGCACTTTTTATTCCCAAGATCACACATCTATTTTGTACTTATCGTGGAAAATGGTGTAAAGTATTGACATAAACCTAATTTATGCTAGAAGATTGTCTAGTTTGCCCAGCAGAATTTCTCATAGAGTGAATGCTTATACCAGTAACTGATACTTTTGGGCTTATTGATCATTAGGCTTTAATATGCATTTGCTTCAGTATGTTATATATCAAATTTGTCCCACTGATCATTTTTATTATTTAATAGATTCCAGATCAGCTACATGATTGCTATTTTGTGGTATAGACTGTGGTCAAGTAATACTAAGAACCCATCTTCCCACTTTATTCAGCATTTCCTTTGAGACTCTTGGTTAAAAATGATAAATTTTTTTCTGCCTTTTTGAAGTAATATTTTTGGTACTTTGGTTGACATGGCACTAAATGCATACATTAACAGGCAGTAATATCATTGCCTTGCTATCAGTAATGAATATCTAATTATTTAGATCTGTCTTTATTACTGTGAATAGTGTTTTGTATTGTATTCATATAATTGTGTGTACATTGTGGTAAGTAGATTTTCAAGTATTTCATATATTCTATATATGTTTTATATTGAATTTTTAAATGTTTTATTCTGCTGCATTTTGCTGATAATTTATTGAAATGTTAATGATTATATAGTTTTATTTTACATCCTGCAACTTTGCTGAAGGTATTTAAAATAAATTTTTAATGGACTCGGGTTTTTTCTAGAAATACCATCAAATCATCAGCACTTAGTGAAAATTTTGTTTCTTCTTTGTGTACTTTTTAATTTTATATTATTTTCTTTGACGTTGCTATAGATAGCATTTCTAGAAGCATATCTCATGGTAATACCAATAATGAAAACTTTTACTTTTCCCCTAAAATCACTGGAAAACCTGTAATTTATAAAAAGCCATCTAATACATGCTCTTAATTTTTGGTTGAGATTGCTTACTGTAAGAAAAGCCATTTGTTCACATATTTCCAAGTGCCTTAAAAATAGGTGAATTTTGTCCAAAGAATTTTTGTTCTTCATCTGTTAATATAATAATAATAGTATTTTTGCTGTTCTTCCTAGTAATCCGATGGTGTTTGTTTATGGTTTTCCTTATAGACAATTAACTCTGTATTCTTGAGATAAAACACCTGTTAAATTATGCAAACTTTTTAATTGGTTGTTGTAGCCTTGTTTTTAATACTTTAAGATATTTGGGACAATGTTCATTAGCAAATGGTTTATAGTTTTATTTCTTTGTTTTGACTTCTTCATTTAGATTTAAACACCATATCTATGGTCTAGAGGAATTGATAGATTTTTTTCCCCATTCTTTGCCCATTTTTGCAAAAAAAAAGTTTAATATTAAAATTAATTTTTGTTTGAATGCTTAAGAAAATTCATCTATCTTTTAAAAAATTTCACTTGGGTTCATTTTATTAATTTCTTTTTTTTCTGGGATTAGGTTATTTAAATTATGTGCTTTTTCTTTATTCTGTTTAATCTGGGCATTTTATGTATTAATTTTTGTAAATTTAAGCAAAATATTTTCCAATAATTTCTTTTCTTATTCTTCATTTGTTAACATTAATGTCTTTTATTATTTATGGTATTATTTTGTTTCCTCTTCTCTAAATCAAAATAGCTAATAATATCTATTTTTTTCAAAAGCCAAGTTCCAATTTTATTTTTTGCTTATTAAAAAAATTCTGTTAATTTCATTGATTTATCAGAATTGCTTTTTATGTGTAATTGCATGTGTGTTTAATTTGATGACTTTCTAGTTTGTTTTTATAGTTGTATATCCAAAATATTAATATAGTCTTTCTTTTTTCTTGAAAGTACTTGGGGGTATAAATGTTCTTTACACCATTGTTCTTAATCACTTTTCTTGTAGGCTAGGACATTCCTCTCAGAATTATTATATTTTTATGTGCATAAAGTAAAATACATAGGTTTATCAAGGAAAGAAATTGTATATTTAACCAGTAAGCAAATAAAGCAAATAAAACTGATTGGGACACAAATAAACATTTTCTCCTTATCTCTATCTTTAATGAAATTATATATTTTTCTACATTATATATTTCATTCACTAATTCTTTTTTTAAATTCTTTAATTTATTAATTTGTTTGTTTCCTTTTAGTTTACAGGATTCAATTCCACAATTCCTTGAATTTCATATTTTGTCCCCCTCCCTCCCCTCCCCCCCCATGGCGTCTTATAATCAAGTATAGGATCTGTAGATACTTTCACATTATACAATGGTCAGGTTATAAGGATGGATTGTACCCGCTGGGATGAAAAATGGTATAGAGGACATAAAATCAAATAAGAGAACGAAAAAGATCAGGTATTTTGCTTCCACCTGGATATAAATTTAGTTCTTTCTAGTTCTTTCTCTGGATGCACGTTTTTCTCTCCATCATGCGTCTTTTGGGATTGACTTATATCCCTGCATTGTTGAGAAGAGTCCAGTCTATCAAAGTTGGGCATCACACATATGTTGTGTCTGTAATTGTGTACAAATTCCTCCTGGTTCTACTCTTCTCACTCAGCTTCAGTTCTTTTAAGCCTCTCCAGGTAAATATGAAGACCGCCTGCTCCCCGTTTCTTATAGTGCAATAATATTCCATAACATGCATATACCACAACTTGTTCAGCCATTCCCCAATTGATGGACACCCCCTTAATTTCCAATTCTTTGCCACAACAAAAAGAACTGCTATAAACATTTTTGTACATATGGGTCTTTCTCCCATTTCTATGATCTCTTTGGGATATAACCCTAGAAGTGGTATTGCTGGATCAAAGGGTATGAAAGTATTTATAGCCCTTTGGGCATAGTTCCAGATTGCTCTCCAGAAAGGCTGGATCAGTTAACAGCTACGCCAACAATGCATTAGTGTTCCAGTTTGCCCACATCCTCTCCAGCATTTGTCATTTTCCTGTTTTGTCATCTTAGCCAATCTGACTGGTGAGATGTGGTACCTCAGAGTTGTTTTGATTTGCATTTCTCTAATCAATAGTGAATTAGAGCATTTTTTCATGTGCTTATAGATAGCTTTAATTTCTTTCTCTGAAAACTGCCTGTTCATATCCTTTGACCATTTATCAATTGGGGAATGACTTGTATTCTTATAAATTTGACTCAGTTCTCTGTATATTTTAGAGATGAGTCCTTTGTCAGAGACATAGGTTGTAAAGATTCTTTCCCAATTTCCCACCTCCCTCTTAATCTTCGTTACATTGGCTTTATTTGTACAGAAACTTTTCAATTTCATGTAGTCAAAATTATCCATTTTACATTTTATAATGTTCTCTAATTCCTGTTTCGTCATAAAGTCATTCCCTCTCCACAAGTCTGATAGGTAAACTATTCCTTGTTTTAGCAGACTGCTTACAGTATCAACCTTTATACCTAGATCATGACCCCATTTAGATTTGATTTTGGTATATGGTGTTAGATAATGGTCTATGTCCAGTTTCTGCCATACTATATTCCAGTTTTCCCAGCAGTTTTTGTCAAATAGTGAGTTCTTATCCCAAAAACCAGGGTCTGGGGGTTTATCAAACAATACATTACTGTAGTCGTTGACTTCTGAATCTCGTGTGCCTAATCTATTCCATTGATCCACTCCTCTATTCCTAAGCCAGTACCAAGTAGTTTTGATGACTGCTGCTTTATAGTACAGATTGAAATCTGGTAAAGCTAGTCCACCTTCCCTAGCATTTTTTTTTCATTAATTCCCTTGATATTCTGGACCGTTTATTCTTCCAGATGAATTTTGTTACTATTTTTTCTAACTCTATAAAGTAGTTTTTTGGTAAATTAATTGGTATGGCACTAAATATATAATTTAATTTAGGTAAAATTGTCATTTTTATTATATTAGCTCGACCCAGCCATGAGCAATTGATATTTTTCCAATTAGTTAGATCTGACTTTATTTGTGTGAAAAGTGTTTTGTAGTTATGATCATACAGGTCATGGGTTTGTTTTGGCAGGTATATTCTCAAATATTTTATAATGTCTACAGTAACTTTAAATGGGATTTCTCTTTATACTTCTTGCTGTTGTCATTCACTAATTCTTTAGGAATAGTTTGTCTCCAATTATTTTTATTAATTTGAGTAGTCCTTTTTTGATATACAATTTTTATTTAATTATAGCCAGTAAAAGACTTTTCTGTTTTTCTGTATTTGTCTTTGCAGTTGTACTCCTTAATGCTGTTACTTCTGGTAAAGGTATGTAATGGAAATGCAAATTTAAAGATCTTCCCTCCTCCTAGGCTAAAGTGCACCAGGAGCCTGGGGTGCGAGGCTTGTTTTTCAGTAGATACTTTTTGATTGGCCAGTGGGTCAATAAGGTTGTTACATTCTCTGAGCCAGGAGAAGGTTATATAAGCCCTGATATGTAGCTTTGCTTTGGGACTCACTTTGAGAAGTGTTCTGTGATTTGATCTGAATTCTGGGAAGCCGTTGTTGAGAGTCCCCCGGCTTTGAAAAACCCAGAATGTGGAAACCCAGATGTTGACTGGGTATGGATGTAATGGTTGGACAGTTTGGAAATCTGTCTACTTGATGTTTCTGTCTTGATAATTCTGTCTGTATATTCTGAAGTTCGGGGTGCTGACCTTTTTCCCCTGAACTAGGTAAACGATATATGTCTGACTGATTAAAGTAAGCTTGTTAACCCATTTTGAGTTGCTTTCCTTTAACAAAGCAGATCCAAGAACCTGTGTGAGCAGCCACCCTGAGGACGCTTGGGGTGCTTGCTGCTACAAGGTACCATGCATAAATTAGAAATAGTTATATTCTTTTCTGTTTCCATTTAATAATGAGCAAAGATATATTACATTTAAGTTTTCAAACACTCTCCTGAGTAAATTCTTTTGTGTTTGTATTTATTTTTTTTCCTAGCTCTGAAAGGGGTATATTGGAAACTTTATTATAATTTTATTGTATTGTTATTTTTAAAATCTTTCAAAATTCCTTTCATTATTTAGATAGGTGCTATGTCATTAAGTTTATATGTTTGGTATTGCTACTAAATTATTACATATTCTATATAATAATATACAATAATATGCAGAACATAATAATATAGTTTATTTATCAAGTTTGATCAAGTCTGTTTATGCTGCTATCTTGTCAGAAATCAAAATTGCTACCCTGACATCTTTTTCCTTACATAAAGTACAATACATTTTGCTCTAGCACCTTAATTTAACTCTGTGTGAGTCTTTATATTTAAATTGTATGTCTGTTAAAGAACTCATTGTTATAATCTACTTTTGAATCTATTCTGCTCTCCTCTTTTGTTTTTGGAGTGAGTTCATTTAATTCACCCATTCATTTATAGTTGTTATCACTAATTGTATATTTACTTCCAAACTGTCTATTCATATATATATACATGTATATGAATATGAAAACCTGGTAACAGGCTTTTAATCATTATTAATTCCATTCATTTTGTTTCTTTTATTTCTTCATTATTTCCTTTTTAAATCTTAGAGATTGTTTTGCTTATCCCTCCATTTATCTACTTTTTTTTTCTTATTTTCTCATCCCTTCTCCCTTCCCCTTCCCATTTCCCTTTTGAGATCACAACTAGCAGCTAGCATTTATACCATTCTTGCTATGTTTCAGGCATTGTGCTAAGTGCTTCATAAATATTATATCATTTATCCTCACAACAATCTTGCAAGGTAGGTGTTACTATTATTTTCATTTTATAATAGAGAAAACTGAGGGGTGTGTGTGTGTGTGTGTGTGTGTGTGTGTGTGTGTGTGTGTGTGTG
>NW_027187298.1:6557393-6603211 GCF_028583685.1 Petaurus breviceps papuanus | reverse complement strand
TGTGTGTGTGTGTGTGTGTGTGTGTGTGTGTGTGTGTGTGTGTGTGTAAGTGGAGAATTTTGTATTTTATTCTAGAGAAAATTTGGAATTACTTGCCTTTGGGGAAGAGAAAACATCTTCCCCTTTTCAATCACACAGGATGATGAAGTGCGTCCCCAAATATCCTGCATATGAATCATTGAATATTATTACTGGAAAAGACCTATAGAAATAAGTCTAAGCCCCCTCATTTTACAAATGAGGAAACTTATGCTCATGAATCTTGATCTTCATTAGAATTAGCTCAGCAAAGGTGGCATGGTGAACCAATGGCAGAATTAAACCTGGAAACCAGATTTCCTGACTCCTTTCTTGTTCATTTTATATCACCTCAGCAGAATGAGGTGAAACATACTTCAGTGAGTCAGCACTCCTTTTTTTTCTTGTACAGATCAGGAAACTGAGGCACAGAGATGCTAAAGTATTTGTCCAAAGAAAAGGGCAATGGATTTGAAGTCTGAGGATCTGATACTTGATACCCTGTGTGACCTTGGACTAGCATTTTTCACTTCTCTAAAACTCAGTTTTCTTATCTATAAAATGAAGGAACCTAAATTCACAGATTAGCTGCAAATGAGCATTTACAATTTTTTAATGCAATTTACTCCACATGCAGTAATACATGGTAGTGACTGAACAAAGAAGGGTATGGACTAGTCCCAACAAAGGAATAGGAAATGAAGGCGTATATGTGAGCCTTTTCTCCCCAGACCTCTCCCCAGAGGAAATAGGAGAATGTGCTCCAGGTGCAAGTTGAGCCAACTGATGAATTTTGATGCAGGGAGAGTTACAAAAGATGCTATGAGAGGGTGTTCCTTTCTTCACTTTCTTTTAAGCTATCTTCAACCCTGAGCTCTTTGTCTCAAGGGCTTTGGGAGATTCCCAGAATTTCAATACACAAAGTAAAATTACAAACTACTTCTCTTTTGCCTGTTTCAATAATACTGGGTGGGTAGGGGTTGTGTGGGGAGGTTGGTGGGGATTAAATATGTTTGTGTGTGTATATATATGTGTGTGCGAATATATGTGTATATTGTGTAATGTGTCTATTTTTATATGGCATGTCTGATAGAATATCAGGATATAGTGTGACTGAATTATTGATGGAACATATATGTGCCTTGTCTATATATGTATCATGTAGTATATAAAGTGTTTTATGGGCATATTGTGTATATATACATGCATACATGTGTGCATATGTATACAAACATGTATATATACACATACACATTCTATATACATACTTATGCACATAAAACAAACCAGAAAGTGTATAGATTGCTGTGAGAATCATAAATAGAATAAAGTCATTAGGGCTTTGCTCTAAGGTGCTGTAAATTCGATACCATTTATGGTGAGGTATAGTGTGAGAAGCCTGGATGAACACCAGGTAGAGCTGCTCTTCTGAGTTGTTATTTTCCATCAGTTTAAATGCAAAAGGGGGTCAATACAATGAAGCAAACATTTTCCTCCCCTCTTCAAAGAACACAAAGGAGGTAAGAAGCTATCATTCACTGTTCAGACTCAAAAAGAATCTCAAAGAGCATCTAGTCTAACATAGACTTGAGCATGGATACTTTTTGCTAGATATATCTGATAAGTGGTCATCTAACCTTGTGTTCTTTTCACGTGATGTTATCTAATCAATCATACACTGACATCACCTGTCGCAATTTTACTTGTGTGGCCACTATTTACCCTTCTTTTCATTGGGGACTCACTGTGCCTTTGGATTTGTTGACATAAGTGAATTCTGTGCTTTACTTTTGCAAATTCTTCTGTATCTAAAAAATTTAAAATCTAAATCTAAAAAAAAGAAGATAATCTTATAACTGGAAGTAACTTCAAATAAATCATTTAAGAAGAAAAAAAAGGTAAAAATCTTTAGAGATTAAAGGAAATTCATTCATTCATCTATCAAAAACATTTATCATGTGTCTAGTGTTTACAATGTTTTTTTTATGCTAGATGTAGAGGAAGTAGGTGTTGAGGGGCTTACCGAGTTTCAATACACTTGCTTCCTTTTTTCAGGGAGCTTATAATTTAGTAGTGGCATAAAACAAACATTTAACTCAAAATAAGTATCAAGTAGTCAGCAATCTAGAGGAGGAAGGGAAGGGAATAACACAGTAAGCATTTGCAGAGCACCTACTATGTTCCAGACGCTGTGCTAAATGTTTTACCAATATTACCTCCATTGGTGCTCACAACAACCTTTTGAGGTAGGGTGGTTATTATACCCATTTAATAACTGACAATACTAAGGCAGAGGATAAGTAAACTATCCAGGGCCTCATAACTAGTAAGTATTTGAACTCTGGGATTCCTGACTTAATACTCAGTGCTCTATCCCCACCTAGCTGCATCAGTGAAAGAGAAAGGGTACCTACATCACTCAATCTATGTGACCATAGTTATGAGGCAGATTGGAGGGTACAACTCATATTTTTTTTCTATTTTTTTGTTATCACAGTAAGCATAAGGCCTACACATGGAATCAAGTCTATAGAGTTTGAAGGAATCTGAATGTTTATTACAGAGGTTGCCAAAATTATTTAGCCTACTGAACCCTTTAAAAAATGCTCAGGGGTGGCTAGGTGGCACAGTGAATAGATCATCGGCCCTGGAGTCAGGTGGACCTGAGTTCAAATCTAGCCTCAGACACTTAACATTTACTAGCCATGTGACCTTGGGCAAGTCACTTAACCCCAAGTGCTCTGCTTTCCCTTTCCAAAAAGCAAAACAAAAACAAAATGCTTAGTGCCCCACTGAAAATCTGCTTTTTAAAAATTCTTTTAGCTTTTTAAAAAAAAATTCATCATTTAAAAAATAACACATCTTAAAGTTAATAATTTATTGTAAATCAGTAGCTTTTCCCTTGCACTGAAATTATGATGGTACAATATTTCATCATATAACCAAATAGTATCATATTGTAAACAAGTCATTACACACATATTCCTGCTGATGTATGCTGGACTTCTCAACAATACGCGACATGCTTGCCTGCCAACACTTGGTTGTTAAGACCTGTCGGAGAACTTGACAATTGATTGGTTTCATCTTGTGTGTTTATTTTTAAAATAATATAACGACTACTATTTTGACTCTATTATACAACAGATGAAACACGTATGGAGGTTTTTAAAAGTTTTCTTCTTTCCTTATTTTTCCACTGCCCCCTTATTTTTATTCAACACACTCCAGTTGTACCCCAGGCTACTACTATGCCCCCCCATTGTTCCAGTGACCCCCAAGGTGTGGTATATCCCACTTTGGGAACATATAGCCCAATCCTTCCACATTTACAATCTAGGATGCTGAAAATCAGAAATAATGAGGGATTTGCTCAAGTTTATACAGGTTTTTTTTGCTCATTGGCTTAATTTTTTGCTCATTGTTCACATCTCCCCTATCCTTAAAAAATAAAATAAATATAATATATAAAAAACCTTTACTTAGTTCTCATATCTCCTTAAACTATTCTCTCCTATTCCTCTGTCCTTTCACAGTCAGATTCTTTTTTCATAATAAGCTAGCAGTTATTTATTTTTTTCCATTTTTCAAATGCTTTATTAACTTCTGATTTACATCATTCATTTCCGCCAGATTTTGAGTTACAAATTTTCTCCCTGTTTTTGTCCTATCAACCGCCCCAAAATAGCAGTCCGACAAAAAATCCCCTCCTCCAATCTGTTCTCTTCCATTTCTCACATATCCCTTTTGACTTTTCCAGTAGGGCATGGTGGATATCTATGCCCCAGTGCCTGCATATCTTATTTCCCAATTACATATAAAATAGTATTAATAATAATAAGTATATATATATATATACATATACATATATATTTAAACATTTGATTTTAAAACTTTGAATTAAAGATTTATTCCCTCCCTCCCTTGTCACCCCCCCTTACTAGGAAGATAAGCAGTTCAGTATAGGTTGTACATGTGTACCTAATGCAAAATAATAACATAGTAGATATATTGTAAAAGACTGAATATTTTCCCTCCCTCCTATCCCACCTCCCACTTGTTCTATTCTCTACTTTGATCCTATCCCTTTTCAAAAGTGGATGCTTCCAACTTCCCTCTCCTCCCCAGCCTTCCCTCCCTTCCATTATCCCCCCTCTCATCCCCTTCCCCCCTACTCTCCTGTAGGGTGAGATACACAATTTTGTGTGTATTTCATTCCCTCCCCAAACCAAATTCAATGGGAATAAGGTTGATCCATTCCCTTTTCCCTTCCTATTCTTCCCCTCCATTGTAACCATTTTCCCTTGCCTCTTCTATATGATATAGCTTACCCCATTATGTCTCTCCCCATCACCTCTCATTATATTCCTCTCTCACCTCTGATTTTCACCTTTTAAGTATCGTCCCTTACTGTTAAATTGGTCTTGTGCCCACTATCTATATATACCTGTAAAAATATATACACACGTTCATATATGTATTCATATGCTCATATACCCTCATATATAGACATATATATATATTTTTTCTATTCCCTTCAACTATTTTCATACTGACAAAAGTTTCATCAGTTACAATTATTGTTTTTCCATGTAGGAATGTTAATAGGTCAAATTTGATAAGTTCCATATGATTTCTTTTCACTGTTTACCTTCTCATGCTTCTCTTGCTACTCGTATCTGAATGTCAAATTTTCTATTCAACTCTGTTTTTTTCAGCAAGAATGCTTGAAAGTCCTCTATTCCACTGAAAAACCATATTTTACCCTGAAATATGATACTCAGGTTTGCTGGGTAGATGATTCTTGGTTTTAATCCCAGCTCCTTTGACCTCTGGAATATGACATTCCAAGCCCTTCGATCCCCTCAGTGTAGAAGCTGCCAGATCCTGGGTTATCCTGATTGTGTTTCCACAATATTCAAATTGTTTCTTCCTGGCTGCTTGTAATATTCTCTCCTTAATCTGGGAATTCTGAAACCTGGCTATAATATTCCTAGGAGTTTTCTTTTGGGGATCTTTTTCAGGAGGTGATTGGTGGATTCTTTCAACCTTTGTTTTGCCTCTGGTTCTAAAACATCAGGGCAGTTTTCTTTGAGCACTTCCTGGAGGATGATTTCTAGGTTCTTTTTTTGATCATGGCTTTCAGGCAGTCCAATAATTTTTAAATTATCTCTCCTGGATCTATTTTCTAGGTCAGTGTTTTTTCCCATGAGATATTTCACATTGACTTCTATTCTTTCATTTGTTTGGATCTGTTTAACAGCATCTTGATTTCCGATAAAGTCATTAGCTTCCATTTCCTCCAATCTAATTCTGAAGCAATGATTCTTCTCATTGAGCTTTTGAGTTTTTTTTTTCCATCTGCCAAATTTGGCTTTTTAAGGCATTCTTCTCCTCATTCCCTTTTTGAGCCTCTTTTTCCAATTGAATTAGTCTATTTTTAAGGTGTTATTTTCCTCAGTCATACTGTTGACTCTCATTTCATAATTTTCTTGCATCATTCTCATTTCTCTTTCCAATTTTTCCTCTACTTCTCTTATCTGCTTCTTAAGGTCCTCTATGGCCTGCAACCATCTTGTATTTTCTTTTGAAGCTTTTGCTGCAGGAGTTCTGACTTCACTGTCTTCATCCTGTTTCATGCTTTGCTCCTCTTTGTCCCCCACATAGCAGTCTAATGTTAGAAGCTTCTGTCTGCTTTGTTTCCTTTGCCTGGTCATGTCGCCCCTCAGTCACTTGAACCCTGTACTTTTTGCCACAGTAGGCATCTGCCACCAGACAGGGGAGCTTTGATCCCAAATGTTGGGGTTTGCTCAGCTGCCAGAGGTACTAGATGGGTGCCCTCTCTGAGGCCTCCATGGGCTCTGGCAAGCTGGTTGCACACCCCTGGACCTCCACCCTAGATTGCAATACAGATTCAAGTAGTTTAAAGCAAGAGCTATTACCCCTCTGACTGGTTGCTTGGTCTCCCTACACTCTGCAGGCCAGGAGCTGAAGTTGCCATGTGGAGCTGGCTGGCTTTGCCGGTGACTCAGCAGCTTCTTGTCCTGGGGACAAAGGCCATGCACTCCCACTTACTGGGTCCCAAAGTCCAGACTGCACTGACCTCTCACTTTGTCCTTTGCACCTATGAGTTGATAATTCTGGAAAGGGCCACAGCTGCTGCTGATCTGGAGTCCCTCTGGCAGGTGGATGCTCAGGCCTGCCCTGGGGCTAAAACCTCTGCTCGTGGAGCCTGGGCTTGGCTACCGAAGCGCTGCTCTGGCCACTTGCTGCCAGCCTGCTGGGCTGTCCTCAGCAGGATGTTAGCTTCTCTTTGTCATTTTGTGGTTTCTGCAGCTCCAAACTTTGTTTAGAGGCCCCTTTTTGCATTGATTGGGGAAGGTGGAAGCTGGAGCTGCTCAGAGGTTATGCTTCTACTCTGGCCATCTTGACTCTGCCCCCCACAGACAGATTCTTTTTTTTTTGAAAGCAATTGGGGTTAAGTAACCTGGTCAAGGTTACAGGACCAGTTATTTCTGTGTGTGATGCTAGGTATCTGAGCCCCAATTCAATCCCAGGTCTTCCTGACTCTGGGATAGGTGCTCTTACTCACTGTTCCACCTGGCCGCCCCTAAGCAAATGGGGTTAAGTAACTTACTCACGGTTACACGGCCAGGTGTTTCTGGGTGGGTGCTAATTGTCTGAGCCCAGATTCGATCCCAGGTCATACCGACTCTGGGGTCGGTGCTCTTATTCACTGTGTTACCTGGCTGCTCCCACAGTCAGATTCTTAAGGGGGAAAAAAAAAGGTATATGCATTCATTGCCTAAACTTTTTCACCTCATTATTTCTCAGCCACTTACAATTTGATCTCCATCATCACCACTGACCTGATGCTACTTTCTCCAAAACCATCAATGATCTCTTTATTATTAAGGTCAGGTTTGCCTTTACTCTATTGCATCCTGTTTGACAATTCTATGATAATGATATTGTTAGTTACTATCTCCTTCCCAATGTCATCTTCTCCCTGGGTCATTGTGACACTGACATGTTCTGATTCCCTTTGTATCTGTTAAACTAACACTTCTTATTCTCCTTTGAAGATTGCCATGTATCTCACAGTCTATGTGGGGGTATACCCAAAGGTTCCATCTTAGAACCTGCTCTATTTGCTCTTTTTAGGGGTAAATACCCAGGATTTAAACAAAATATCTATTCAGTTGACCCACAAATCCATGAATCCAGTCCTCATCTGTGTCCTGAGGAACACAGCAGGTGATTAATAAATATTTTTGATTTATTAAATAGAACATTCAGGAATCAAATCAAGATCTCATGCTTCCAAAGCCAGTTCTTTTCCTATGATATGTACAGTGTGTGTGTATATATATATATATATATATGTACATATATATATATAATTAATAAATTATATCTAGGTACTTATATTTTTATCTTTTAAAATGTATAGGTCTTCAGTATTCATATTACCTTCATTTCTGAATCTGTCACTTCCCTTCTATTCCCCAGAGGACCATCCCTTGTAGCAAAGAATATTAGCCAAAAGAAAAATGTGAAAAAAAAATATATTAACCCAGTCTGACAGGTGAAATGCTCTAAATGCATAGTATCATACTCTGCAAAAAAGGTAGGATAGTTCATTTTCTCTTCTCTTCCTTGGGGCCAGACTTAATCATTAATATTACACAGTTTTCCTAAATTTCATAGAGCCTGAGTCAGATATTCTGGAACTAGTCTCATTCACCAATGCTATGAGTACAAGAAGGACTAATGGGAATGAATGCTTCCCTAGGATTTTCCTCTAATATGGGGTTGAATTATCCTCTGATATGAATTGTTATTATTTTGCATTGTTAAAATGTTTCAAACCATATAAGTTACATAAAAGCCATCAAACAATTGGAAATAAGGCACAAAAATATAGCTGTTTAGGTAAGGTTGAATTAACATACTAACAATATATAGAGATCTAAATCTATAGATATATATACATATTTATGTTTGTATGTATTATTTTATAGAGCATTAATTTAGGTCTGAATATAAGGAGAAACAGAAGCAGTATTTTACCTGAAGCACAGAAAAAACTACCTGGGCAAAAGGAGGATTTAAACTAGGAGTCCATGGAACATCACAAACTTGGCACAGAGGCATGTGGCAGCTAAGTGGCACAGTAGATAGAGTGCAGGACATTGAGTCAGGAAGAATCACCTTTGTGAGTTTGAATCTGGTCTCAGACACTTTCTATGCATGACCTGAGAAAAGCCAATTAAAAGAGGGGTTTGCTTCAGTTCATCAGTAAAATGAGCTGGATAAGGAAATGGCAAACTATACCAGTATCTTTGTGAAGAAAACCCCAAATAGGGAGCACAAAGAATTAAGCACAACTGAAATGACTTTAAAAAACAGTATGATGTTATAGTTGATAGAGGATTCCATTTATCAAGATATTAGCTGGATGGGCATATGTGCTAAATGGATTGCTGTGCAGAGAATAAGAGCGAGACTGAGACCTGGGTTAAAGGTAAATTTGGGTGTGGATTTATTGATCAAGTGAGTGACTGACTGGACTATACACTCAAATCAGGCAGCCCTGAATTGAGGTACATACAGTGCTTATAAAGGCAAAAACTACAAAAACCACAATTGGGGAGGGAAGCTAGCATAAGCAATGATATTCAGAAGCCAACAGCAGCTATTGGTTAGATCTATAGCTCAGGGCCAATTTGGGAATCATGGAGCAAGAGTACAAGGGCACTACCTTCTTTGTGACAGGGGTCCCTCCTAGAAGAGGGTAGAGGGTACAGCGTGGAGGGCACAGGGGAGTAGAAATCCTCAGAACAGGCTGGGGTCATAGAATAGTCCAGTGTCATGTTCTGGGTGAAGGGTGTGGGGGACCCTGCTTGGTCAGTGTTCTAGGTGGGAACCTTGCTTGGTCAGCATCCCAGAACAGGGTGATCTCTTACATGAGATAGACTTGCCCCATGATCTCTGTACAGACTTGCACCATGACCCTTGTACAAAATTCAGCTTCAAGGCTTACTGATTTAGGGAAGTACTAATTCAGGGAATGATAAGGGGCCAGGGAGTATGCCTTGGGTGATTTGATTTTGTCCAGGACTAAGCCTTTAACTCTTACAAGCAGTTACAGGGTTTAGGATAGAGACAAAGACAAATGTAAAGGGGGTTAATGGTGGGCTGCAAATCAGATGGCATGTGATTTGGGTTAGGGTACAACAAAAGAACACAATGATTCTTTCTTGATGGCAATTTAATTCTTCAAAAGGCAAAGGGAACATCAAGAATAACAGATCTTTCAAACTTAGCTCTTACCAATAATGAAACATTGGTTAATGCCATAATGGAATGAATTTTGAAGAAAGATGAAGTGATGAAAAACAGGAATCATACTCTCATATAAACTATAGGTTTGGGGAAGCACAAATATCACAAGTTTCAGGTAAGGGATAGGTAGGTTAAAATGACTTAATATTTCATAGGGGAAGTCAGAACAAGCATGATGGAAAAACCTCAGGGGTAAAATTCTAAATACAAAAGTAGAAATAATTCAAATACAGAGGAAAAGAGGCTTAGGGGAACATCAGAAGGCTTCAATACATTTAGAATATTTTTGTGAAGTAACAAGACCTTGATGATACTATTATACCTCTCAAAATTCCTGGGATCAGGGAGAAATTGTTAGGTAAAATTTCAGAACTTCATTTTTTTTCTTCCTTTAGGAGACAGTGTTACTATCTTGCTTGTTTAGACATCCTTGGAAATATCCTAGTTATCACCTGACCCCAAGATACCTTTTACATGTTTAGAATGAATTGGAAAAAGCAGGAATTAACTCCTCCCTCATTCAGCTCCACCTAGGACACTAGGGCCCAGGAAATAATGGGTGTGGCTTTCTGTTAATTAATATGGAAGGAAACCTTTGATTCAAAACTCTCATATTCAATGAGACATGATAACTGGATTGGGGATGCAATTTTCCATCTGTTAAAAGAAAAAGACACCCTTAATTCACAATTTTGTCCTTTCTTCTAAAAGGGAAACTACCTTTAGTCACCTTTAGAGCTGACAGGCCTTGGAATAAAGAAGTTAATACAATTCTTAACCTTCAATAAAAGAACCAGAGCAAGGGTTCTTAAGCATTTTTTTTTAATGGACTGACCCCCTTAATAGTATGATGAAGCCTATTGGTCCCTTCTAAAAACAATGTTTAAAACACAATACATAGGCTTATATTGACATGAATGTATGTGCATGCATATATGTACATATACACATGTGTACATATCCATATATTCAGTGTGTGTGTGACTCACAACTGCCCTGAGACTCTTAGGACACCCTTTGAGTTAAACAGGAGAAAAGAGTAGATCCTGTCATGCTCCTTCTCTCTCTTACACCTTGTGGCCATGCAAAAAGAAGATGGCTTGTGTGAAACAGCATAGGAATGCTTGGTGTAGACTACACATAGCTAGATTTTCTTATTGAGAACAGGACAGCCTCAGAAACAGATTTGCAGCAGCAATAATCTCAGGTCTACTCTTTGATATTCATTACCAATATGTGATGTTTCAGCTTCCTTTTTTGTGTTGTTTTCCCCCATTGGATTGCAATCTCCTTGAGGGCAAGTGTTGTCTTTCTTCCCTTCTCCCCTCAGTATTTATCTCTAGATCTTACCACCATATCTGGCACATATTAGGTGGTTAATAAATATTTATTGACTGATTTATGTTTTAGCTAATAAATAAGTTAAGTGAACTAATTATCGATCTACTGAAATTCACATTGACTAGCACTTTCTTTTTCTTTAGGAAAAAAAAAAAACTTACATTTTTGATTAAAGATATCTAACTTCCAGATGCTATGGTGGTAATTTTCTAAATAATCTTAGAATACTGTCCCTCAGAGGTTTTGAGATATACCAAACTTCCTGCACTACCAAGCAAACAGGGTTAGAGGTTCTTAAATAGCTTTCCCTCTTTTGATAATCTTTATGAGCAGATATGGGTTCTGTCTTTCTGAAAGAGTCTTCTAGGCTGTATATCTCTAAGCATGGACATAAGGGATTGTATCCGGAGGCATGAATTCTTACTGTAGAGTGAAAGACTTAAGAGAAGGAATAGGGTTACATGGGGGAAACATTCATGGCATTGAGGCAGATCAGGATTGGGCAAACGGATGCCACCAAAGTCTACCAGTTAACTACTGAAAATAAATTAATGTATTTGCCAGATGTTTTCTGATTTTGACTAGTGGCAACTGACTGTTAGTGGTCTAGGTAAAGATAAGTGAAGGTATATTGAATTTATATCAGTGAAGCAAATAATCCCTGCTGCTACCAGGCCCCTAGGAAAATTGCTCATCAGAGCATGAGTTCTTCTTGTGTTTCTATCCTTTAGTGTTCTCCAAAAATTCTCTTGAAGAGATCCAAATACCTTTATTTAATGTGCAGAGTGTTTATTATTTTGCTAATTGTCTTAGTCTAGATTACATGTAATTTCTAAAATATTTTCTCTGCCTATTATCTGTTCGATAGGGACAGAGAGATTTCTGCTAATTTTGGACAAGCACAATTGATTTGGAGCTTGGGATTCAAGATAATCAAAATAAATACTCTACCAAAATGCCTAGTTCCATGTGAATTCTAAAGCAGAGTAAAAGATAAGATGAAATACACACACACACCCACACACACACTTGCATATGTATGTATGTATACTAGAAGCAAATATAAGCAAAAATAAGATTTATTAAGCACTTATTGTGATCCAAACAATGTGCTCAGCCCTGAGGATATAAAGAAAATAAAATGTAGTCCCTGTCTTCAAAGAGGTCCATGAATAACTCAGTTTGAAGAGAAAAGAGGAGCATAGTCCTACAAGCAGTGAGCCAGGAATGCTAAAATCTATATTGCAATGAAGCGAATAGTGGATGTTAAAAGGGCAAGAAAAAAAAAAGTGATATATATATATATATACATATATATATATAATTTTACAGATTGAGAAAGATTAGTATCAAATAAGATATATGACTACAAATCAGAAGATATATTGGACACATGTAAAAAGTTGAATTTTACATTTCTGTCTTCTTTAAAGAGAATAGTTTTGGACTGGGAAGGATAAAACAAAAATAGCTAACACGGAATGGAGACATGAGATAAGGAATAAAATTGTGACATCTACTTTTCTTCAAATTACTGGATTTCAAGTTACTCAATGAGTTATATACTTGGGTCCTGAAGAAATAGAAATTATGATTGCTGAGTAACTGTCAGTGATCTCTGAAAGTTTTGAGGAATAGAAGGCGTACAGCTAGACCAGTGTAATGGTATTGGAAATTTGAAGATCTTCCCTGCCCCTTAATAAGTCTAAGGGAATTTTAAGACTTTCCCTGCTATGAAGATATACCCTGCCCCCTAATAGGCTGAATGTAATCACATGGAGTCTGTGGTGGGAAGAGTTTGCTGAAGGGTGGAGCAAAGACCACAGGAAGCTGGGAGTCAGAGCAGTTAGAAACTGGATGAAGAAGAAGACATACCCAAGGAAACAGTTAGGCTTGTGGCTAAATGTTGGTTTGTGGGAAGGCTAAAGGATGCTGTGGATCTCTGTGCTGATATGGCTTATTAACTTCTTTGCTACTATGATGGAATTGGCTTATTGGTTTGGGGATTCAGTTTTCTGTGGGCTGAATAAATGCTTTGCTTCTGTCTTCTATGAGGTGAGTCTGTTATATTTTTGCTCAAGCACTATGCTGGCATATTTACAGTGACCATTGGCATTGTGAATATTGTGTTGGTGCTACAACCAGAAAAATGAAAATTTTCAATTTTTTAATAGGAAAAGAGGGGTGCTTTCTTACTATAGAAAACTGAAGTTGGCTTCAAGTCCTAGCAAAAATTGAAGAAAAAAATATTAAAAGATTATATTTTGAACATTTAGAAAGTAAGCAGTCATCAACCAGCAGGATTTCTTCACGAATAGCTCATATCAGACTAGCCTCATTATATTTTAAGATATATTTTTAAATTTTTCTTCATGAAGTGGTGCCTTTATCACACTGAATATTAATCCTATCTTTAAGGTACATCCATTTTTCCAAGTGTAGTGTTGATTGGAGCCAGTATATTTTCTTTTCATTTTTAAAAACTGCATATCTGTCCCATTGGTTCTTTCTAACCTCCCCACTCCCATAAAATAACAAAAAATGACAAAAAAAGCAAAAAAAAAAACCAAATAAGCAAACAAACAAAAAAAACCCATAACCCTCCTCAGTATAAGTATATATAGTCCAACAAAACAAATTCTCATACTGGCCTTTTAAAAAAAATGAATGTTTCTTTGCTGGCACAGTTGACAGAGCACCTGGTCAGAAGTTAGGAAGACAAGCTTATATCCAGCCTCAGATATTTATCATCTGTTTGATGCTGAGCAAGTCATTTAGTTTTGGTTTGCCTCAGTTTTCTCAACTATAAAATGGGGGTTGTTGTAAAGATCAAATTAGATATTGAATAAGGAAAAAGGTTTCTTTTCCCTAAATCCATCCTTCCTTCTCAGGATGAAGGTAATATGATTCATCTTCAGTACTTTGGACTCATTTATTTATCATTGTATTTATATCAGAATACAAAGTCCTTCGATTTTGTTCCTGACAATTATGTTGTCATTGTATAAATTGTTCTGGTTCTGTTCAATTCAGTATACATAATATTATAGATATCTTCCCACTTTCCTCTGAAACTTTTCATTTCATTGTTTGTTATGGCACAATAATATTCCATTACATTCATAAACCATAATTTGTTTAGCTATTCCCAAATCAGTGGTCACCCCCTTAGTTTCAAGTATTTGTCTGTTATGAAAAGAGTTGCTACAAAAATTTCTGCACATGTGGATCTTTTCCCTCTTTCTTTTAACTCTTTGAGCTATAGGCCCAGTAGTGTTGAGTCAAATGTTATATGCAACCTGGTAACTTTTTGGTGATAGTTACAAATTGCTTTCTAGAATTTGCCTCATTATCATCATCATCATCATTATTATTTAATACTGTGTTTGCTTATGTAACCTAGGCTAGAAGTTCAGGTACTACTCATGATACCATTGATCAGTAAAAGAGCTCTAACTTGCTCAGTTTTCAACCTGAGCTGGTTTGCCTCTCCTTAGTCAACCTGGAGGACTTCTGCATCTGAGGAATCACCATATTAAATGATGAATTTAATGTGAATGAACATGTAATTGTCTTACTCTACTCCCAATCTCAAGAGATTGACCAGCCTTAGGTCATCTGGTTACTATGATAACAGATATATACCACTATGCCTAGTTTTATTATATTTTGGCACATTGACTAGATTTGGTAGATCAAGTCAATGCTATAGGCATTCTACTTAGATTTTTAGCAAAACAATTTATTAAATTTCTCATGAACCTGTGCACAAGATAGAGAAATATAGGCCTGGTGATATAGTAATCAAATCAAATCAAAGTCTTCTGAGTAATCACTAATAAGCAAGTCAATTTGTAGGGCAATTTGATGTCATGAAATATTTCCTAACAATTAGGGCTGCCTTAGAAAGGAGTAAGTGATCTTGGAGGGTCATAAATTTGCTTGCACATGAAATTATAAAGCAAGGAAAAGAAGTTATATTAACATTATTGTGACTTTTATCAGATCCTTTCTTGAGATCAGATTTAGATAAAGGTTTTGGCAAAGTAGCATGAACACTCAAAGTATGAGGCAGGATGAGAATATGTGACACCTCAGGGTGAAAAGTCAAAGAAAAGGTCTGGGTGATCACATTCAATTTATAATTTTGTCTAAATCCAGTCTCATTCATAGAGGACATATAATCCATTGCTCCTGTCATACAAAAGATTTTATCTAAGCCATCTCAGACTCCAATGCTATATAATTTAATTATCATATTTTTCATAGAATTAATGACAAATGTTTTATGAGATTATTTGCTTCTCTGTTAAGAGGCCTACTTTGATACCTCATTATATGGTGAGTACAGCTGGCCTTTAATACATGAGAATACAAGGTCCTGAAGGTCTTACCAAGTTGCAAAGGTTTTAAATGTGGGCCTAGAAACAAACTGTACTTCTGCTGTCTAGGGGTCAGCCTAGCCCAGCATGGAGAGGCTTGTCATCTGCTGTTTGCAAGGTCTTAAATTTTTTGGGTCCTGTATAACAGAGATCATTTCTTCAAATAGAGAGATTCTTGCAACCTGCACAATGTGAAGATTACCTTCATTTAGAAAATCATAGATTTTCAGTTTTTAAAGAATATTTGCTTCAAGTTTCCATTGGTCTTTTATTTAAAAAAAGGCAGTGTGATGGCATGGCAATAAACCTCTATTTCATTTTAAAGAACCATGGTTAAAATCACAACTCTATTATTTATTCCTAGTTTTATCTGAAATAATCATTTTACCTTTCTGAACCTCTTTTTCTTTATGTCAAGTGAGAAATAGAACTAGATTATCTAAAATGTCCCTTGCAGCTCAAAAACCTCGTCTCTTTTTATTCCCACCAGTAAGAATACCCAATTGGGAAATGATCCAACCAGTGGCAAAAGAACAGACATTTTAGACTCATGATGTTCCATTCACTATTTGGGCAATGGGACCAAGAGCTGTGTCCCTTGGGCTGATGGGTAATTGACTGAATCCTTGGCCTCCTGACAGAAATCAGTTCCTCACTAGGAGAAACCAGTCCATGTCATGTGCAAATGCAATAGAGGCTGGCAATAAGACTGGCAAAGGTCTGCTTGCTCAGGTGTCACAAAATTTTAAAGACATTTGCATTTAGAAAGGGGATGGCCTATAATGCAGATGTCTCAATGCATGAATATATACCTCTGACACCCAGGCATAGGCAGAAAGACACAAACTCTCTCTAACTATCCTCATTTAATCATGTCCAAATCTGGTCACCCACTCCTTGGTCTGTCAGTTACCCATGGTGTCAAGTCACCTCCAATGACTAGGAGAAAGTTGCTCTTCTGGCTTCCCAGATGGGATTGAGGAAGTTAGATGTTATCATGGTAATGGTTAGTACTGGAAGAGGAAGAGCAGAAAAGATTTTTAAAAGATAATCTAGAATGTCAGGAAGTATGGAAATGAAAATAGATTTTGACAAGAATGTGAGGGTAAAGGGAAACCTAGATTTTAAGAAGCAAGATAAAAAATTTTTTTTTATTAAGGAATACAAAGTGGCCCATTGATTTTTCTTATATTAATTGAAAACCCATATTACATTAAGAGAAACATATTCCCTAGAACTAGGGACATGTTAGCTCCATTATCTTCTGTCCTGGCCAGACTTCATCTAAAGTATTGTGTTCCCTTCTGGTCACTAAGTTTAAAGAAAGACATTGACTTTCTTAGAATATATCCAGAAAATAATTAATAGAATAGTTAGCATTTAAGACACAACTCTGTGGAAAATTGGGAAATTTAACATGAACAATGAAGACTTTCAAGAGATTTGATGGCTGTGTAAAAGTATTTGAAGGACTATCATGAGAAAGAAAGCTTAAACTTCTGATGAGTTCTGTTGGGTGCAGAGGGCAGAACTATAATGAGAAGACACGGGTGGAAGTTGCAATAAGGAAGATTATGAATAGAATTTGGAGTGTCAGGGTGGTGGAGGGTGTGTGGGGGGGATGAAACATCTTAATTAGAGCTTCTCCAAAATAGAATGGGTTATCTTGGTAAGTTGGAAGTTCATAATGTCTTGAGTTCTTCAACCAGAGACCAGATGATTTTTATGTTGTAGAGATCATTTCTCTTTTGGTTTGAGTTGTACAAGATGACCTATGATATTCTTTCCAGCCCTTCAATGCTAAAATTCTAGAAAAATCTTATATTTTAATCCTTATTAAAATATTAACAAAATGAAGTGATCTCTCATGAAAATAATATCTGTTAATTGTACTCCTTATAGAAGCTGAAGCTCACTGTCCTGATTCATACAGGTTCATTCACTTCATATTTTCTACAAGCACAATCCCCATTTATTTGAACCTGATTAGAACATGGTGAAAGACGGTGTTTACATTTACCTTTGTGAAAAAGAAATAGTCCATTCATTCTTCACAATATTCCAAGAAGGTAAAAACAAAAGAAGACCAAAAAATATCCTACCACAATTGTAAGGTTAAATTGTAATTTTCATACACAGTAGCAGGCTATTGATAGACTAAAGAGAATAGTCAGAATAATGAGAGAATACTTTGTCTGAACTTACATTATAATGACATCATTCACAATAATTACATTACCTTGCCCTCCCTCTACCACCTTGAACTCTCCAAACCTAAGGTAGTAAATTATTTTTAAAAAGTAGAATGGGCCATACTTTATGTCTAAGAGCTAAAAACTGACTCTGCCATTTTTAGGGGACCAAGTGTATTTCTAGCACAAATGTCCAGGAATCCCAATGAATTTATTAAGTGGCAACATTGGGCAACTGTATCTGTTAGTAGATATTCAACTTGAGTAAGTATAAAAAAAAGACTCATTACTAGTAAGTTGACCAGTTGGTGGCTAATTATTTGGTTATAACAACCCATGCAACAGATTTTCAAAGCAAATAGAATCTTCATCTTCTATGGTCTCCTTCTGCTTTCACAATAATGATATGAGTAGAGAAAAAGTAGAGGGAATACTGAAAAATAATTCTGGAATATCATAAAAATTAATTCAAATGCAGATATTCTAACTGTGAAATCTGTCTACCCAAAGAGTTAATATAATACTGGAAATACTGAGTCACACTCTTATTGACATTCTCACTATAAATGAAAACAGAAGAAATAACTTGAAGCCAAATATAAAGTAGGCTACCTTTCATTAGTCAGTAAAATAAAGAAGCTTGTGAAGTTAGTTTCACTATGTGCTCAAGGCAAGATAAGTGTAATGCCATGCACAAGTAGCTTTCCAGAAGAATGTTATATTGAACAAGGTTCTGATTATATAGTATAGTGAACACTCTATTTATTCAACAACAAATCAGATAAAAATATTCACAGAATCCAAGCTTTAGCATTCACAATTGTTACAACTTATCACAAAAAATACAACATTTACAACAGCTTATCATTAAAACGGCCATATAGTTTTCACCACAGTGGTCACATAGATTTGAACAAAGTACAATCATTTAATAACTCAATCATTCAATCATCTCAATCATTCAATCATCCTTAAGGAGGTTTGCCTCCTTAAGGGACACAAAGTACAATAGTCAAAGTTCTCCACTCATGGGGAACACTAAGTTAACTCAGTCAGTCACTTATTCAGTCACTTATTCACTATTCAGTCATCAGAAAATACACAAGCCCTCCACCCCTAGGTCACTAGAAAATTATAATCTTCTTAGTCAGTACACAGTATCCAAGTAAAGTCTTTTTTTCAGGTTGACTCAAGGTCGTCTCTCAGATTCCCTGGACCCCCTTCCATGCTTTCATATCATACCTGGATTCATGAAACTGTCACCTGGGTTTAAAGGCAGCCAGCTCCCATGTCCTCATCCTGCTCTTCAAGCACTTCTTATTACATGCTGAAGCTCACAGTGTCCAGTCCACCTTAAATCCTTCACAGTTTCTGTTCCTGGGAAGTTAAGGCTTAACCAAGTCACAAACAGGTTCGTACAAAGTACCAGCATCACAGCCATGCTTCCTCAGTCTTCAGCAGAAACAGCTGGCCCTTGGACTCAGCAGAAATTTCAATTGGTTCCCAGAATCAAAATCACTTCATTCAGGTTCTCAAAATCAAAATAATTCTCTCCAGCCTGGGGGCCTTTCCTCTTTAGCCTCCCTGGTGGCAGCAGGTTCTGCCTCCATGAAGTTTGCTCCAAAAAGATCTGTCTTTCCTAGCCAGGGTCTTTCCTTATATACAGTATTACTCCTCTCTATTCAACCCCTTCCTGTTATGTCAGCAACAGGGGTTTTCTGTAAAGGTCTTGCTGAAGTTATACATTGTAAATATACAACGAGTAAAATCAACTTGATCTTGTGATTTCTCCATCAACAGCCCTAAAATAGAAGTCAAGAATCCAAATTTGTGGGTTACACAAGGTGAATAATTCTGATGCCAGGTACAGCAGTAGGACTGGGGGACTAGAGATTATCACTAGAGTAATAGTGAGATATCAAAGTGGAAAACCATAGAGTCAAATCTGGGAGTGGGAGACAGCAAAGTCAGAAGCGGGAACTTGAATTGGGGAAGTACAAATCTGTCAAAGGACAAAGAAAAATTATAAAGTAGAAAGGTAGATTGATTGAGCATGTAAGGGGTATAGGATTAGAATGTTACAAAGACTAAAATGTTACGTTTTTGTATTTTAGAAGTGTGTTATTACCAGCAGGAAGAGATAGAAAGAGAAATTTCACTTAAAATGACAAAAAACAATATAAAATATTTGGGAATCTACCTGTTAAGAGAAACCTAGAAACTATATGAACACAATTATAAAAGAGTTTTTCACATAAAATCTGATCTAAATAATTGGAAATGTATCAAATGCTCACAGGTAGACCAAGCTAATATGACAAAAAAAATGGCACTTCTACCTAAATTAGTTTACTAGTATTTATAGTTAGTTTATTAGTGCCATATCAATGAAACTTCTAAAAATATTTATAGAGCTAGAAAAAAATAATAATAAAATTTATCTGGAAGAACAAAAGGGCAAGAATATCAAGTGGATTAATGAAAAAAATATCAAGGAAGGTGGCCTAGGCATACCAGATGTATATAGTATTATATATTATGAAATATATTATAAAGTAGCAATCATCAAAACTACTTGGTACTGGCTAAGATATAGAGTGATGAATCAGCAGAATAGGTTAGAAACTCAAGACACAATAGTCAATCACTCTAGTAATCTATTGTTTGATTAACACAAAGATTCCAGCTTCTGAGATAAGAACTCACTACTTGATAAAAACTGCTGGGAAAACTGGAAAATAGTATGGCAGAAACTAGGCATAGACCAATATCTCACACTTAACTTCAATATAAGGTCAAAATGGGTACATAGGGATGATACAATGAGTAAATTAGGAGATCAAAGAATAGTTTATGTGTCAGAACTATAGAGAAGGGAAGAATTTATGACTAAACAAGAGATAGAGCATATTATGAAATGAAAATAGAAAATTTTGATGACATTAAATTAAAAAGTTTTTTTTTCACAAACAAAACCAATACATCCAAGATTAGAAGGAAAGAAGAAAGCTGGGAATAAATTATTATAGCCAGTGTTTCTGATAAAGACCTCATTTATAAAATATATAGAGAACTAAGTCAAATTTGTAAGAATACAATTTATTCCCCAATTGATAAATGAATAAGGGATATGAGCAGGAAGTTTCCAAAGGAAGAATATGAGAGAAAAGTAAAATGACTAATATTGGAAGAGATATGGGAAAATTGGGTCACTAATGCAAGGTTGGTGAAGTTATGAATTGATCCAACCATTCTGGAGAGCAATTTGGAACTATGCCCAAAGAATTATAAACTGTGCATATTCTTTGATCCAGCAATACTGCTACTAGGTCTGTATTATAAAGAGATAATAAAAAAAGGGAAAGGGACCCACATGTACAAAAATATTTATAGCAGCTCTTTTTATGGTGGAAAAGAATTGGAAATTAAAGGAATGTCCATCACTTGCAGAATACCTGAAAAAGTCATGGTATATGAATGTAATGGGATACTATTGTGCTATAAGAAATAATAAACACACAGATTTCAGAAAAACCTGGAAAGACTTGTATGAACTGATCATGAATGAAGTGAGCAGAACCAGGAGAATGTTGTACACAACAATGTGAGATAATTAACTATGATAGATTTAGCCCTTCTCAGCAATACAATGATCCAAGACAACTCCAAAAGACCCATGATGGAAAATGCTTGCCACATCCAGAAAAAGAATAATGGAGTCTAAATGTAGAATGAAGCATGCCATTTTCCCTTTTTGTTTTGTTTTTTTTTTCTTTCTTGCATTTTTTCCCTTTTGTTTTTATTCTTCTTTCACAACATTACTAATGTGGAATTATGTTTAACATGATTAGTATAACATATATCAGATTGCTTTCTGTCTTGGGCAGGGAAGGGAGAGAGAGGGAGAGAGAAAAATTTGGAACTCAAAATCTCACAAAAATGAATGTTAAAAACAAGAAGAAGGAGAAGAAGGACAAAGAGGAGAAGGAGAAGGAGAAGGAGGAGGAGAAGGAGGAGGAGAAGGAGGAAAATTCCAAGAAATTATTAGGTACAAGCTGTGGTGTATATCAGTATATAACTCAAGTGGAGCGACACTAGAATGTTTAGGAATTAAAAGGCCGGTGCTAGATAGTTTATGAACACTAAGTCTCCACGGGTGAAGGAGAGAGGATTGAGAGGAAGACTGAGACCTATGTACTAACTCATTGAAAAAGTAGGGTGAATACCCTAGAAAAAATGTTTTATATGACAGCCATGGAAAAGGGGAAATAGATTGAAGATACTTCAAAAGAGAAGAGGGCATTGAGGGATGGTGGGCAAAGAAGGATATGAAAGTGGCAGTGAGGGATGTGATGTATCTATCCTTTCTTTTGTTTTTGTCAATTGAAAGGAGAAGTCAAAAATGATTTTACAATAGTGGAAAAAGTTGTAAGGTGTGTGTTTTCTTCAGTGGAGAACTGGGCTAAAGGACACTGTTGAAAAGTTTGAAGATGTAGGGAGTTTCCTGACAATATAACAAAAGTCTCAAAAGCCTTGGTAGACTGTGCTAGGTGTTTAATGAACAAGTTTGGGTTAGGATGAGGGATGAGCAACATTTTATTATTACATGAGTTCTCAAGGAGATCATATAGGTGTGTGGTTTACAACACAAATTGGAAAACATGAAAACTATTTTTGGAGGGCCAAGATATCAGTAGATAATATTGCCACAGTATGGTCTTTCTTGATTTAAAAAATGCTTAGAGGATTTGCAGAGTTAATACACTTCGTGTTTGAAGTAGAATTTAGAATGGAATTGGGGCACCAGAACAGGCCTCTGTGGATAGAGGACTGGGGGTAAGAATAGAGAGGGACATTGAGTGGGAACAGGGAGATGGATAACCAAAGACAATCTCTTCTGCATCATAGTTTTGTCTAAGATTATCTTCCTTAAAATGGCATCCACCTGTTTGCTATATATTCTTTCTCATCATTTAAATAGCACCTAACATCCTTTTTTTTCCTCTAAATTCTTTCTTGATTAAATTCGCATTGAAGAAGGCACTGTGCTTTATGAGTAAAGCAGAATTGCAGTAGCTCAAACAAAATGTGAGATGTGCAAATTTAGATACATCTCTACTCCAAATGTTCATATGAACTATTTGTGCCTGAGCTATGGTAGAGCATTCTGAGTTTGTATTGGTCTGATCAGCCATAGTTGGACACACTATAGATTGACCCCAACATAGTGATATAATTTTGGGCCTCTTCAAGAATGAAGGACAATAACTGTCTTCTAGATTAAATAGATAAGAACTGATGATCTCTTAACACCAAAGCTTGAATAAACTTGAAATCCATTTGCCTCCCCTCCAAGAGGAATCATTTTGTAGCAAATAGAAAGAGTATTAGACTTGGATACAGAAGAAATGTGACAAGGGTGTGACGATGTGCAGGGAGACTTTGGATAATTTATTTCACTTTTCTTCATCTGTGTCTTCATCTATAATATGGATGGATTGGACTATTCTTTTGAATGGGGAATTTTCAGCCAGAATGAAACAATGTTTGAACAGTCTTAAAATATCAGAAGTTCATGGGATTTATGCAGAAGAAAGTCTCTGCTCCTCTTCTGTCCTACCATCCACATCTTATTCCACCCCACCCCTGAACTGTGCAGGGCATCTGAAGGTAGGGAAAAGTAGAATTGTATAGAAGTACAGAAGGTTAGAAAAAGCAATAGCTATGTTTAAAATGTAAAGGGGATTATAGTTATCTGTGTTTATTAAATATTCTTCTTGACCTCATACCTAATAATCACAGTCAGAATCATCTCCTGGAGCTGGTAGTGAGTGAAATACATGGAAAGAGCCTATTAGTTCTTGGATTATTTGTGATAGTATGTGTGAATAAAATATTATTGTGAAAACAAATGATAGAATCATAGATGAAGAATTGGAAAGAGGCTTTAAGGCATATCTAACTTATAATTTTTAAATTGTGGCTCAGAAAAGTTGAGTGTCTTGACTAAAGTCACACAGATAGCAATTAGAGGAGAAAAAAAATTTAAGGGAATTTCTCTAGCTCCAAACCTTGTGTTGTTTCCCAAGGAAATTAAGAGAGTTTGTGTCAGCGTGCAAGGTGATTATTGAGGAGACAATATTCATTTGGCCATCTAGGAAGATACTTAGCATGTATATCTGTTAAAACTGTTTAATGTTCACAGAGCATACCAAGAAAAGTTCAAAAGGGTTATGTGATTTAGATATAAAGGGTGATATCATAAGAGAGCATGGAAGAGTTTATCTCTCACATTTATGAATATTGGCAGAATTTAGGACAAAAGAAAATATAGAAAGCATTACAAAATGTAAAATAGATAATTTTGATTATATAAATTTTTTTAAAAAAGGTCTAGCACAAACAAAACCAATGCAACTAAAGGAAAGCAGAAAATTGTTGGGGGAGGAGGCGGGAGGAATTTGCAACATGTATTTCTGATAAAGACCTCATTTCTTAAATATAAAGAGAACTGAGTCAAATTTATATAAAATATCAATACCATGGTACCATTTGTGGAGTGATATGAATAGTCAGTTTTCAGAAGAAGAGGTCAAAGCTGTCACTAATCACATCAAAAAATGCTCTAAATCACTATTGGTTGGAGAAATGCACATTAATGCAACTCTGAGGTAATACTTCACACCAATCAGATTGACTAACAGGACAGAAAATTAAAATGGCAGATACTAGAGGGTATGTGGAAAAATAGTATGCTTTGTAGAGTTGTGAACTGGTCTAAACATTCTGGAGAACAATTTGAAACAACACTCAAAAAGCTATAAAAGTATTATATCCTTTGACCAGCAAAACCATTATTAGTCTATTGGGTCTATATCCCAAAGAGATTAATAAGAAAGGAAAAAGACCTATCTATATGTCCAAAAATATTTATAACAGATCCTTCTTGTTTTTGTTTCCTTGTCATTTTTTTGTTCTTTTGGTTTTGTGTGTGTGTGTGTGTGTTTGTGGGTATGTATGTTTGGTGGTGGTTGGAGGCAAGAAATTGGACATTAAGAAAATACCCATCAATTGGGGAATGCGTGAATAAGTTGTCATATATGATTGTGATAGAATACTATTGTACTATAAGAAATGATGAGCAGCTCATTGGACTTGACTTAAGGAGGGAATAACATACACACTCAATTAGATTTCTTACTTTACAGGAAAGTGGTGGGGGGAAGGAGGGAAGAGGGGAGGGTAATAGAATGGAGGGCAGATTGGGGGAGAGGGTAGTCGGAAGCAATCACTTTTGAAAAGGGACAGAGAAATAGAATAAATGGGAGTCAGGATAGGATGGAGGGAAATATAGTCTTTCACAATATGACTCCTATGGAAATGTTTGGCATAACTATGCATGTATAATCTATATTGAATTCCTTGTCTTCCCAGTGGGGGTGGGTGAGAAAGGAAGAAGGGAGAGAATCTGGAACTCAAAGTTTTATTTATTCATTTTTTTTTGTGAGCTTGAGTTTAAATGGCTTGCCCAAGGTCACATGGCTAGTAAGTGTTAAGTGTCTGAGGCCAGAATTGAACTCAGGTCCTCCTGACTCTGGGGCCAGTGCCACCATTCACTGTGCCACCTAGTTGCCTGAACTGAAAGTTTTAAAAACAAATGTTAAAAAATATGTTTTTACATGTAACCAGAAAATAAGATATACAGGCAATGGTGTATAGAAATTCATTTCACCCTACAAGAAAGTAAGGGGGAAAGAGAAAGGGGGGGAGGACATAAGATGGGGCAGATTGGGGGAAGGAGTATTCAGTATGCTTGCCATCTAGGGGTGGGGTGTAGAGGAGAGATGGGGAGAAAATTCGTAACTCAAAATCTTGTGGAAATGAATGTTGAAAACTAAAAATAAATAAATAACTTCTAGAAGAAAAAACAAACAAACAAAAAGAAACAATGATCAGGACTGTTTCAGAAAAACCTGGGAGACTTACATGACCTGATACTAAGTGAAGTGATCAGAACCAGGAGAATTTTTTTACATAGTAACAGAAATATTGTAATGATAAACAGCTGTGAATGACATAACTACTTTAATCAACACAATGATCTAAGGTTATTTCAAACTCCCATGATGAAAAATGTTATCCACCTCCAGAAAGAGAATTGATGAACCTAGAGCGCTGATTTAAGGATACTTTTTTCACTTTATTTTTCTTGATTTTATTTATTATTTTTTTGCAACATGGCTAAAATGGAAATATAAATTTCCACACACAATGGATATATTGCTTGCCTTCTAAATGGGTAGGTTAGGGGCTAAAAGGAGGGAAAGAATTTAGAACTCAACTTTTTAAATGAATGAATACATAAAATAAATGGCTGAGTAAATAAACAAAGCAATAAATGAAGAGGGGGCTACTGTTTAACAGTGACACTAGGTGCTAAATCTCAAGATTGTCATGAGTGAACCTTGATTTGTGTGACTAGGTTTATAAATGAATTCAGAAATCTCTATAAATTTAATGATTCTATGATAATTCCTGCTGACATTGATTTAATGTATATTATAGTCTAGTTTAATTTCCATCTTCACTTAATGGTTCTTGTATACTGTCCATGTATGATATGCATTTATGTTTCTACTATTAAGCTCTGCATTAGATTGTAAACTTCATGAGTGCAAGGATACTTGCATCAATCTGAACAGTACTCACCATAACCACTAAGCACTGTAGAACTTTTTGATCAAGGTACTTTTAAACTATGATCCACTATTATCCTTCATGTGCAATGCTTTGTTTAGAAAATGTTTTATTGGGTCACGATTCCCAGAGAAAATTACTTGTATTTCAATTAGCACCTCTCAACCATTGTCAGATTATAAAACATTAGTTTTCAAATCTATTTGGCAATGAGAACCAAAGGGCAAATATACCACCAAAGAAAATTTGTTTTTTTTTTTTCTCCCCATATTCTCAGCCTGACTGAAGTAACAAGCACCATTCATCCCATGGGAAAGTTTGTTCTTGGGCTTTTCCAATTCATTCTAGCTGTGTCATAGGTATTAAAATAGGAGACATGAGTTTTGGCAAAAAAGCCAACATTTTTTGTTCATCCCTTGAACTTTTCAAATTTACCCATCTTTGCCTGACAGATCACATCCCTAATTGATGATTTTTTTTGGCAATCCTGGAGACCCTTGCCCATCATAATTTGGACATGAGAAGACACTTCCCTGATTCCAAATCTAAAATTAAAAAGGTTTTCTTTCCTCATAAACATCAATGTGTACAGACTCAACTAAAAAATGATTAACCTGAGGAGAAAAAAATCCTCCCTAATATTTTTTATTATTGAAATCTGTGCCCTAAATAATCCCCATTGTTTCCAGTCTGGTTTGTCTTCAAGTATGTACCTGCTAGTCAGCACATAGGGTTAATCAGTCTGAAGGGAAAGGTGTCAGTCATTCTACTGGCATGAGATTTCATCCCATTCCCTTTACCTCAAATTTCATTCCCTTAAAATGGAACAATGAGAGAGGATCTGAGACCCAGTGGACCATCCTCATTTAGAAATATGCATCTACCTGGAATGTCATCTCTGAGATAACACCAGCTAACACTGGTGACTAGTATATCCCCTTCTGTTAAACTGGTGCCTATCAAAATTGTCTTCCTCTAATAAGGAAAAGTTTTCTTTAAAAGCAGTTGAAGGTTTGAGAACTGCCTTGGTCCCCTCTGTCCATCTCATCAATGGGTATCAGTCTTGGTGGGGTTTTTTTTGTTTTGTTTTTAATAAAGTCTTGTTAATTTTATCTACATGAGTTTTGCTTCTTTAACCAGGGCAAAGATTTAACAAAGATTTTCTTTTAACAGAATGACCTCTAACAGGTTATTTACACTCTTTGAGACAATTTCCTTTCCTGTGAAATGAGGGAGGTCAGACTAGGTAATATTTTTGATTCGAAGAGAAAAATAAAGAAGGGGAAGTGTAAGAAGATAGAAAGTAAAAGAAAAACTGAAAGTACAATGGGAGGGAAAATGACAAGGAAGGGAGGAAGGAAAGAAGGAAGGAAGGAAGGAAGGAAGGAAGGAAGGAAGGAAGGAAGGAAGGAAGGAAGGAAGGAAGGAAGGAAGGAAGGAAGGAAGGAAGGAAGAAATGTGGAGGGAAAGGAAGAAGAGATAAAGGGAGCTGATCCAAAGTGGGTGGAGGGATAAAAGCAGAGATGAAAAAAAGGAAGACTCAATTGGTGAATAGGAAAACAAACTAACAAAAAAAGCAAAGCAAGACAGGATGACTGAAGGGAAGGGAAAGAAAAGGTAGAGAAAGGATAGAATAGCTTTTCCTTAACAAAATACCAGTCCTCCCCTATCTATTAAAAAACTTACCCTTCAAAGCCCAGTTTGAGTACCATTTTCTCCATGAAATCCTCACTGTCAACATAATTCTACAGCCGGGTGTGTGTGTGTGTGTGTGTGTGTGTGTGTGTGTGTGTGTGTGATGGACTCCTTTGTGAGACTGGTGAAGTCCATGAATCCCTACTCAGAAAAATGTTTATAAGTACATAAAATAAAGTATATAGTATCACAAAGGAAACCAAATATATTGAAATACATTTATTAAAATATTAAATTCATGAACCCAATGTTAAGAACCCAGTTTTAAAGTAATCTTTTAATCTTTCCATCCCTGAATTCTTTAGCTCTTTCAAATTATTAGAGAATATTTATATAATGCTTTAAATTTCATAAATCTGTTTATATACATTATTTAATCTGAAACATAACAACCTAATGAGGCAAGTAGTATAAGTATTGTTATATCTTTTTTTTTAGATAAAGAAACTAAGTTACATTAAGTTGCTGCATTGGCATTTGAATTGAACTCTTAGGGCTTTAAATAGACAATTGCTTTTGCTTCATCAGTATAACTCTACAAAACCTAAGAAACCTATTTGGCCCTTAAACATATACAATATTATGAGCTTATTTAGCTTTGGATATAAGAAAATTTTTTTTTGCCCTAACTTGAATTTTAGTATATGCCTGATTCTTTCTTTTGGTCTCTACAATATATATCATGGAACCTTGTACTTAGACATTCAGTAAATATTTGTTGAATAGTGAATTAATTCAGCATTGGAACCAGTCAGGGAATTGTCTGGACTATGCACCCATCAGTTTCTATGATATGCCTGGTGCCACAGAATGTCTAAACACTGTGATATACTTACAATAGAGATTCAATAGGATAAAGAGGTACTGTGCTATAAGAGCTGGGTGTCCCATAGAGAGACATGGCTCCATCTTTGACACTCAGAGGCATGATATTGATGGGCATATTCATACCTATCCTTTAAGAGCTTTAGAATACTTTATATATATATGGAGAAAATAGAGCTAAATAGCAGGTAAAACCTTTCTGCAAAGGGAAAGCAACTTGGAGTGAGAAATCTAATTTACTTCAATTCAATAAGTGCTCATTAATGCCTACTACAGGAAAGTTAAATAGGTACCATCAGGACGAGGCCTGAAGGCAGGAGGGGAACAGTTGGAACTTGCCCCATTATGGATCACTGGCCTCTGTCTTCCAAAGTCTTTGCTCGTGTTTGGCATAATTTTAGTCTTATCCCTTGGAAATCATAGATTATTGAAACTCAAAGCCATTAATGAAAATATGAAGTATTCTTACTAAGGAAAACTACATTCATATTTTAGCAGATTCATGTAGAAAAGGGAAGAAATGCTTGAAAATCACTTATTTCATTTCTATATGTATGAAAGCAACTATTCCTCCACACACACACATACACACATGCACATACACACACACTATGCTATACCATACACATACACAATATTTTTCACATTAGCAATCAGTGAATGGGTCATTGTTGGTCTTCAATTAAATTCAAAGTTTCACTTTTCCCTTAACTAGGTAAGCTACACTTGTGTTAAGCCTTTTCAGTTGACCACCCTGTGTGGGGCCTTTATTCTCAGCCTTTAGGAATATTTCAGGGTAAGCACTTAAGTGAGCTGAAGTACTGTGTTAATCACCCCTTACTTTTAAAGTGCAGGCTCCCTAAGAAAATGAACAATTAAGAAAGTCTTATTTAAATTACCTTCCATAAAATGCCTGGTTAAAGTTACCTCTCCTTGACTCCCACCCCCTTCCACATTCCATCATCTTTGAGTTCAAATTTTCTCCTGTAAATTTAAAAAGAAAGGCATTTTTGATTACTAAATGGTTTTCCACATGCAGTGAAATAATTTGACTTAATGAATACAAAACGACTCTGCTGAAATTCATTTATCTGGATTTAGTGTGTTTAAATACCAGGAAGGATCAAGGAATTCATATTGGTTACTTATGAGCTAATGAGATAATCAGGGTTTAATGAAAATCAACAGTTATCAGCTAATCAGTTCAGCTTGGTGACTATTGGTCTGCTATAGCAGGACAAGAATAATTAAGCAGCACTTAAGGTATGGGAAGAACGTTAGTCAGAAATTGATGTGCCTATGGAAGCCTCCAAATGGCGGCCGTTTAATGGTCCTTTATACGTCTCCATGGCAACCCACTTTGGTAATTCACAGAGCCTCCGTATAGGAAAACAAGGGGCAGAGTGTTCTTAGGAAGGTGCAATCCCCTTTAAGCAGATCTATAAGCATCGCAGATGAACAGAACTCTAAACATTCCTCCATGAATATTCATGAAGTAAGTTGTTTTTTGTAGCCTGCCTAGTCAGCAGTCACAAAACACATGGTGTGTGTTGGCAGCATCTTGCCTAGGTAGAGGGCTATGGACTGAGGCAATGGCAGGAACTAGGACCTGCGAGGCTGACTGACATTTCCATCTGTAGCTAAGGCTGGTAATTAACAGGAAGGAGTGTGCCTGAAGCATTGCACCATCTGCTAGGGAAACGGCTCAGTAAGAAAGGAGCTGGGTAGCATCTCAGTGGTGGCTCGATCTGGTTCCGACATGAGGCCGGGCATCTGTTAGCTGAGGAGATAGGCTATTAGGAAATTCAACTGGGAATGAACAACAGGGAAAGAGCACTCTGACCTAGCCCATAAAAGCCACTCTTCAGAAATGGTGTCTTTTTATCTTACTTACACAAGTCTTCTGAAAATGGTTTGCTGAGGGACCATTATGGATCTGTTTGAAGTAACACAATGGTTTCCAAAACACTGTTTTATTCTAACATGAAATTCTTGAAATCAGGATACAGCTGTCATCTTTTGACAATAGAGCTAATTTCAGAGCAAGGATATGAGGTTAAATTCCTTCTTTTGTTGTTTGGATTGGGGAGAAGGGGGAAAAAACAAAATTAACATTTAAATATCATACAATTCAACTCCAAGAACACAGAAAAATCCTGGGACTACCCTGATGGAAAGTAAATGGGGCAGAAATCACCTCCAAATTTTACAGGCTCAAAATGCTTGTATTTCTTGTCTTTGGTTTGGGGATACCATTGTAATTTTCCAACATAAACCTCTCTTTTTCTGTTGCACCATTATTACAGTTGTTAGCCTCCAATCAAGCCAAGCTTCTGGACTTGGGTTTCAGCACAGTTTAATAATTACTTGGCTTAATGAATGAATTCTTTCCAAAGAAAGAATTTCTTTCTAAAGAAAGACTCATTCTTTCTAACTAAGAACATTTGAGCATTTGAGTGCTATGAGGATTTGCCCAACCATGGAGTTTGCAGAGAGGTTCATGATCTATAAAGTAACAAAAAGAAAAGAGAGAGAAAAAACACTTTTCTCTGCTAATCTACTATCTTCTTTGAGAGTTGTTTCATTTGTTAGCCCACTTAATGGTGGGGTCTTTTGAAACAATGAACGTGTTATCAGTGCACAGCAATTTGCAAGTGATTTCCTGAACTGAAGAATGTAATAAAGTTTGGGCTTATAAGAATGAAGACACTGCATTGATGGGGAACAAGATAAATTGAGTGTGTTTATAATTATTGATGCATCAATTTAATTATTTGATATTACAGAAAATTGACCGTGGGTATTATTCTTTATAGAGCTATTGGTTGATGTAGTGAGGTTCAAACTTTTTACTTGTATAATAAAAATAACATTACATATATTATATATTTGTGGGTCAGTTGTAAAGAAGGTGGTTTGAAAATCTTAAAACACCATAGCAATGATTTATTATTACTATGCAAATATATGAAATTCTCCTAGGAAGCCTCATTGATAAGCAGAGGGATCTCAGGTTTATGCAGTGCATGACAATGGAGTGCAAGCTCTGGCAGGTTGCACCAAATGATGACAATTTTGAATAAAAGTTGAGTGATGGCCACATATCTGTCATCGCAGGGCCAACTCTGAAAGTTCAGAGAGACTCCTCACCAGAATTTTTTTTTTCTGTGGGGTGATAGAATTTCTGGGCACACCCTGCAGCATGTCTGCATCGGTGCAGGGTGTGCCCACACTGACGGAATCATGAATCACTGAAATATTGAAACAACATGGAACTGAAAAGCAGGAAAACTTTTTGATCCCCTGAGAAGATGTGGTAGACATGTGATTTAAATAAATTGGAGATGTTTTGTCTCTTTTGCTTTCTTCTCCTGCTGGTTTTCCTAATCCATTATCATAATATCATAGAATAACATATGAACAACTGAAACAGATCTCAAGGGCTGTCTGCACCATCTTCTCATTTTATAGAAGAGCAAACTGAGTGACTTGCCCAAGTCACAGAAATAATTATCAGGGACCCAAGTCTTCTGAATCCAGTTTTCAGTGCTCCCACGTCTTCCTTGTACCATACTGCCTCCCCCAAAGCCCTCCCTTTTTTTTTTTTTTTTTGCTTTTTGGAAGGAGAAGACAGGACAATTGGAATTAAGTGACTTGTCCAAGGTCACACGGCTAGTAAGTGTTAAGTGTTTGAGGTCAGATTTGAACTCATGTTCTCCTGACTCCAGGGCCGGTGCTCTATTCACTGCTCCACCTAGCTGCCCATCTGTCCCTTTTATTTACTGAATTGTAGTAAGTACTTACTACATCCTCATTGTAAAATGGGGAAGTTAAGTTCTATGTCCTCTGAGGCACCTTCTAGCTCTAAATGGGTGATGCTAAGATCCCTTGAAGAGTGGCATCATGGAACCAGAACTGGACTCTAAGTCAGTAAGATACAGATGGTTCATATTCTGCCTCTGACACACATTGATAACACAATCACAGGCAAGTTGCTTAACCTTTCAGTTCCCAGGTAATTAATACTGGAAGTTGCAGAACAGTTGGAAATTTGTAATTATAAAGAGAAGTTCCTTATTGAGGCATACTCCTTTCCACCATCTCTGCTTTTTTCTCTCTCTCTTTTTCCATTTTTCTCTTCCTCTGTCTCTCTGTTTCTCCCTCTCTCCGTTTCTCTGTATCTCTCTCTATCCTTGTCTGACTCTGTCTCTCTTCTTTTAGTCTCTATCTCTGACTCTGTCTCCCTGTTTCTGTTTTTTGTTGCTTTCCCTCTTCTCTATGTGTGTGCATATACATGAACAACACTTACATGGAGGCCATGAACCAGAGTGGATGAAAAGACCATTGAGTTTGAAGTGGTTCTTCCAATACATTGTGCTCACTTGACAATTGTCTTTGCTAGGCAATCCCCCCTTGCAGGTCACTATCTCCAGCCCTGACCTCTTGCCCCTGCACTGTGATAAGTGCCTCCTTTTCTGAGGATTCTGTCTCCTGCGGATACTTTGATTTCCCCAAGACCTGGAATTCTACTTCAACTTTGTTGTTGTGCTTCAATATGTCCTCATAGAATGTTTTCCAGTTTCTGCACAGTTATACTGCTCTGAGAGTAGGTGCTTAATTATGCTGCTCTCTTATGCCCTTTACTGTGTCCAGCCTACTTATTCTGGGCTGAATTCAGCATCACAAGGTCAAGAAACTGGCTGCAATCCAGGTCAACTTTAATGTTAAGTATAGCTCATGGATTCCATAGACAATACCAGTAAAGGAGTAGGATAAAGTATACACTATGTATTTGTCTTAGAAGAAGTTTCAAATCACCACCAGTTTGAGATACAAACATGAAGCCATGCAATGTAAAAAATACACATTAAATACCAAGTCTTCACAGAGTTCCCTGATAGCTCTTACCTAATACATAAAATTTAGATAACACATAGCCCCTGGCCTCATGGAGAATGTGGTCTAGTAAAATAAGACAGGAACACAAATAACTTGAAATGCAAACACTGCATCATAAGTGCACTGGAGAGGAACAAAACAAAGTTTGAGGAAAGGTCATGGGGAATTTGGGGAAACATTAAGGTTTTCCTTATTACCTACAAGAAACTGATTCTCTGCAATGGCATTTATTGTGTGCAGGGTTGTGATATCAAAATTAATACAGACAGTATTTTAATGAAATCAACATCATTAGAGGATATGCTGTAAGAAAAATTACTAGTATATCTTCACTTCTTGAAAAAGTCTCCTGACAAAGCTAAAAATGGTACTAATCAAGGTGTGAGTCATAAGATGCAGATGGATTTAAGAAGTTCTCTTCTTAATATTTGAAGACCCAATGGTGGTAGGGTAGGCATTGTAATTAATATTTCCATTATTATTGTAGATTTATACTGAATTATCCAAAGTGTTTCTTCTTTTACCCTTTTGACCAGTGACTCCTGTTTGTGAAACTGTGGACAACAGTATACCTGCAAAATGAGAGAAGGTTTCTCTTCAAGGCTATCAGCATGTAGGAACACAGCCAACATGGACTCAGGCCTCACTGATACAATGCTCTGACCAAGTGAATATGGATGCTAATAGGGCAGAGCCACAAAAGCTTTTCCAAAAAATCATTCCATTTTAAAATCATTCTAGGTGGCATTATAATTGTACCATCATCACAGACTCAGTCTCTGTCAGGAACTAACCCCCTGTGGTACTCTCATGTGAGGAGAAGAGACTCAGGGAAGAGACAGACATTGCACATTGCTTTCCTCCTTGACTTCTTGACAATCAGTGCACAGAGACAGCTAACCTTCTCCACCCAACTCTTCCTATCAGGAAAACTTCTTAGGAAACCCAGAAAATATCTTCCCACCTTTTCTAAGCTGTTGAAGCTGAAGGAATTCTGATTCTCACTCTATGCCCTATCAGATCTGGGGAAGACATCAAGGTCAGTCAATAAATAAACATTTATTAAATGTTTACTCCATGCCACATACTAGTGCTAGAGATACAAATACGGTTCTGTGAGCGGTCCTGTGCTAGTATCTCCTATTTCAAACAATCAATTCCAAAGCTTTTAAGAGAAACCTTGAGAGTGTTCTGTATCACTTCTTCTGATGACCATGTGAGGTCTTGCCCTGAGTTCTCTATAAAATAGTCTTTTAAGCAAGTATACATGTGCCATTCGAACAACATGGCCAGTTCATTGCAATTGCACTCTCTGCGATAGAGTTTGAATGTTTGGCAGGTTAGTTTGAGAAAGAACCTCAGTGTCTGGTACCTTATCCTGCCAGATGATCTTCAAAATCTTCCTCAGACAATTCAAATGGAAGCAATTCAGTTTCCTGGCATGGCGCTGGTAGAAAGTCCAAGTTTCACAGGCATGCAACATTGTCAGCACGGTAATTGGAAATCCAAAAGCAGTGTAGCTAATGGTAAATGGTGAGAAGACTGTGCTGAGACCTCTCCTTACATAGAGTTCCTGGATTCCTAGACCCTAACCTTTGGGTAGAGGGTCTAATCACAGGGCCATATGCGACATGCAAATACCTAGGCAGATTCAGTATTCAAGGATTAATGATATTTCCCAATGACAAGTTTCCTGAGGAAGAAAGGCATGATGAATAGGACCAAAGAAATCTAAAAGCAGTACAACTGTTGGGAAAGGGAGAATTGACTGTTCTGATCTCTCTACTTAATGTTGGGATTCTCCTTAATGTAAGGTTACAGTCAGTCTATTTGTACATTGACAAATGACATCTATTTTCCTGCTATATTACACCTACAGTCACATCGGAATACCAACAAAACAGTAGCCAAAACAAAATAGACAATTATGAGACTTTCAAGAACTAGGTTAGAATTTGTCTCCAGATATCTATTAGATGTGTGACACAGGGCAGGCAGCTGATACCTTTTCAGACTCACCTTCCTCATCTGTAAAATGGAGATAAAAACAGCAACTATTTCATTGATTTGCTGTCAGGATTAAAGGAGATAATGACAAGCACACACACATAAACATACACATATATCTGTCTATTTCTCATGCACATTTTTATTTACATGCTTATTTTATTCAGTAGAATATAAAGTCCTTGGAGGCAGGGATTATTTTGATGTTTCTCTAAAACCTAGAAGAACTCCTCACACATAGAAGGTCCTTTGTAAGCGATTTTTGTTTAATCAATTGAGCAACTTCTTTGAGACTCAAATTCTTCAGATGTAAGATAATGATAATACTATACTTATTTAATGGGACTAATTGGAATAAAATGCTTTATAAGTATGAACCATTACTTTGATAGAGGTGGCCAAGATATAGGGGGTAAGATAGTCTTGGAGACAGTAATATAAAGTTTCATATGCCATTTTTAACATGTACTGGCTGAGATTTCCTGGGCAAGTCACTTAGAACACCTCTCAATGTTCTGAAAAACTATCTAAGATTAAAAATTATTGAAGAGGTGCTGACCTGCGTTAGTTGAGGGGAGTTTCCTCATCTGGAAATCCCCTATACCAATGATATCACAGTTCCATCAAAATCCCTGTCCCATGAAAATTCAAATATCATTAATTTGAATTACTGTCTTATGGAAGAAAGATTCAAAGATGCTATACAAGGAATCCCAAAATGAACTGGAAGGATAGATTAGATAATCTCTGAGGTCTGTTCTGATTTTGACTATCCCAGGACTTTTAAGCTACTTGGCGGGGGGGAAGGGGGGGGAGGGACTTTAAAGATTTCCAAAAAAGTAAAACAGGACCTGGGGAAGGATTTATTAATCATTTTCTAATTACACTAGAATCTTGAGCATTTCTTCAGTTCTTTGGTGTAGGTCTTAAATTGTCCTACACTGGAGAATCTTTGTGTCGTGTGAAAGCAAGTAAGATATTTTGCACAGAAAGAGTCTTGTTTGAAACTCAAGAATTGTTTTTCCATTTCTAATGTCAGGGTCATGGGTTATCAATTAATGGAGTTTCCTGGGAGAAGTATATTTCTAACAAATACATTTCAGATACTGGGTTTCCCAAGAAGGGGTAGGACAGTAGTGCCAAGGAGGAAAAGGTGGTACTGTGAATTGCTATGATTCTCATCTTGCAATACATAGTGTTGAATCTGATAAATATCTCCTTTGTCAAGAATTCAAAAGAAGAATGTTTCATGATTTCATCTATAATTATCATATTCCTATATTTGCTTTCAAATAATCAAAAATATAGTTAATGGCTGATGTTAAGTAACAAATGTCTCTTTAAACATCTTTCCACTTAAGCTATGGACATTACCTATTATTTAAGGATATTATTTTCATTGGCTAAATTGTGTTTTCCTTTTGATGACTTCATGCATACCTTTATATTCAGTTCATAAAAGTGGACATCTGTCAGATTCCATATTTAATATTGTTGGCCAATGCATCAAGGAGTCCAAAGACAGGAGCTACATTCACCCAAGAAAATATTTAATGCTCTTACCATAATCAATGAAAAATATTACTCAGTTGATTTACATATGGAAGTCAAAGAAGCAATGAGAGGACATATGGTCTAAAGAAGAGATGTAGGAGGTGGAGGATAGAGGCTGAGTATGAACTCAATAGACATTTTCTAATATCTAGAACTCTGTCATGTGAAAGTGGGATTAGACTTTTGTTCCAGAAGGCAGAACTAAGATTAAAGAATGTAAGTGACTCGCAGGTGATTTTCTGTGCAACATAGGGAGATCATTCTAGGTTATAAATAAATGACAGAGCTATCTAACAATGGGCTGGAATTTTTTCACATAGCTTTTACCACTCAAAATGTTCAATAAAAGGAGAGTCTTAGATCTGGTTGATAGGATGTAGAAAGGGTTTCCTGCCTCAGGTATGAGGTTAGACAACAAGGTCTTCAAGGTCCTTCCAATCTAAGACTCTTCCTAGGTAAAATACAAATACAAAGAGCTAACCATCGGTTTCATGGGTATATACTCTATAAAGAATACTATGGGTGGAGCCAAGATGGCGGAGTAGAAGCAAGACCTTCCCGCGACTCCGGCTTCCACCCTCCCCAATCCATGTAAAAAGGGGACTCTAAACAAACTTTGGAGCTGCAGAACCCACATAATGACACAGAGAAGCTAACCTCCCACTGAGGACAGCCCGGCAGGCTGGCAGGAATCGGCCAGCACAGCGCTCTGGGAGCCGAGCCCAGCACACTGAGGCTTTAGCCCCAGGGCGGGCCTGACCAGCAGCCTGTCAGAGGGACTCCAGATCAGCAGCAGCTGTGGCCGTTTCCAGATTTATCAATACATAGATGCGAAGGACAAGGTGAGAGGCCAGTGCAGTCTGGACTTTGGGACCAGTAAGTTGGAGTGCGTGCCTTTCACCCCCAGGGCGAGAAACTGCTGAGACACCAGCACAGCCTGCCAGCACCACATGGCAGCTTCAGCTCCTGGCCTGCAGAGTGTAGGGGGACAAAGCACCAGTCTGAGTGGTAATCGCTCTTGCTTTAACCTGCTTGGATCTGGATTGCAGTCTAGGGTGGAGGTCCTGGGGTGTGGGTCCAGCTTGCCAGAGTGTGTGGAGACCTCAGAGAGGGCACCCATCTAATACCTCCAGCAGCTGAGAAAACCCCAACATTTAAGATGAAAACTCCCCTGTCTGGTAGCAGAGTCTTACTGTGGCAAAAAGCCCAAAAGTCAAATAACTGAGTGGCAAAATGAGCAGGCAGAGGAAACAAAGCAGACAGAAGATTCCAACATTACACTCCTATTTTGGGGATAAGAAGGAGCAAGGCATGGAACAGGAGGAAAACAGTGAAGTCAGTACTCCTGCACCAAAAGATTCAAAGGAAAATACAAGCTGGTTATAGGCCATAGAGGACCTTAAGAAGCAGATAAGAGAAGTGGAGGAAAAATTGGGAAGAGAAATGAGAACATGCAAGAAAATTATGAAATGAGAGTCAACAGCCTGACTGAAGAAAATAATACCTTAAAAAACAGACTGACTAGAATGGCAAAGGAGGCTCAAAAAGGCAATGAGGAGAAGAATGCCTTAAAAAGTCGAATTTGCCAGATGGAAAAAGAATCTCAAAAGCTCAGTGAGGAAAATCATTCCTTCAGAATTAGATTGGAGCAAATGGAAGCTAATGACTTTATGAGAAATCAAGATGCTGTCAAACAGATCCAAACAAATGAAAGAATAGAAGTCAATGTGAAATATCTCATGGGAAAAACCACTGACCTGGAAAATAGATCCAGGAGAGATAATTTAAAAATTATTGGACTACCTGAAAGCCATGACCAAAGTAAGAACCTAGAAAGCATCCTCCAGGAAGTTCTCAAAGAAAACTGCCCTGATGTTTTAGAACGAGAGGGCAAAATAGAGGTTGAAAGAATCCACCAATCACCTCCTGAAAAAGATCCCAAAAAGAAAACTCCTAGGAATATTATAGCCAGGTTCCGGAATTCCCAGATTAAGGAGAGAATATTACAAGCAGCCAGGAAGAAACAATTTGAATATTGTGGAAACACAATCAGGATAACCCAGGATCTGCCAGCTTCTACACTGGGGGATCGAAGGGCCTGGAATGTGATATTCCGGAGGGCACAGGAGCTGGGATTAAAACCAAGAGTCACCTACCCAGCAAAACTGAGTATCATATTTCAGGGGAAAATATGGTCATTCAGTGGAATAGAGGACTTTCAAGCATTCTTGCTGAAAAAACCAGAGTTGAATAGAAAATTTGACATTTAGATACAAGAAGCAAGAGAAGCATGAGAAGGTAAACAGGGAAAAGAAATCATAAGGAACCTATCAAAGTTGAACTATTTTTTTTTTAAGCACTCAGGGTTGAGTGATTTGCTCGGGGTTGCATGTCCAGTTGTTGTTTCTGGGTGTGTTGCTGAGTGTCTGGGCCTGGATTTGATCTGGGTCATCCCGGCACTGGAGCCAGTGCTCCTGCTCGCTGAGCCACCTGGCCAAAGTTGAACTATTAACATTCCTACATGGAAAAACAATAATTGTAACTTATGAAACTTTTCTCAGTAGTTGAAGGGATTAGAAATATATATATATATATGTCTTTATATGAGGGTATGGGGGCACATGAATACATATGTGAATGTGTGTATATACTTTTACAGATATACATAGATAGAAGGCACAGGACCAATTTAACAGGAAAGGATGATACTTAAAAGGTGAAATTAAGAGGTGAGAGGAATATAATGAGAGGAGATGGGGAGAGATAGAGTGGGGCAAACTATGGTTACAATGGAGGGGAAGAATAGGAAGGCAAAAGGGAATGGGTCAACCTTATTCCCATTGAATTTGGCTTGAGGAGGGAATGAAATACACACTAAATAGGGTATCTCACCCTCCAGGAGAGTAGAGGGGAAAGGGGATGAGAGGGGGGATGATGGAAGGGAGGGCAGGCTGGGGGGGAGGGAAGTTGGAAGCACCCACTTTTGAAAAGGGACAAGATCAAAGTAGAGAATAGAACAAGTGGGAGGTGGGATAGGAGGGAGGGAAATATAGTCAGTCTTTTACAATACATCTACTATGTTATTGTTTTGCATTAGCCGCACATGTACAACCTATACTGAACTGCTTGTCTCCCCAATGGGGATGGGTGGCAGGGGGGGAAGGGAATGAATCTGGAATTGAAAGTTTTAAAATAAAATATTCAAATATATATATATATATGTGTGTGTGTGTGTGTGTGTGTATAAAAAAAAGATTAAATGGAGTGTTGTACCTGGAAAAAAAAAAGATTGAGAAGTACACTTGACATCACCAGAGGTGATTTTTTTTCTTTCTTGTTATATATCTGACAAAGAAAGGATTTGTACATCTGAAGATACTATGACAGCTTCCCAAATAATAAAATTAGAATTTTCGTATGAAAAAAAATAAAAAAAAGAATACTATGGTTGATATTCTGACAGATACACAGAAGTATAAATCATGGTTTATGCCCTCAAGAAACTTGAAACAAGTTAATTTTGAATAAAAAATGCAAGCTGCAATTCAGAGGCATACCTTTCCTTAGCACTGAATGATTGATTATTGATTCTATTGGATAATAATTATAACTTTTGTGAACACACCACTTAATCATTTAAGAATTTTAGATATAATGAACATCTTTGCTCTTACCATAGTCTTATGTGGTGGTAAACAGTACAAGTTTTGTTCAATCCTAATTTTTGATGTGGCTAAGGTGGGACTGAAACTCAAATGTTCTAATTATAAAATCCAGTGATATTAAAAAAAATAAAAAGATGTCTTTTAAAAGGACAAAATAATGATTGTTTATATTGCCATGGCATTTTAATGTTTACAAAGCACTTGATTAACTCTCCAACACAATCTTAGGATGGAGGAAAGATGAGAATTGTTCAGTGTCATTTTACAAACAAGGAAATAGAATTTCAGGGAAGTTAAATGACTTGGCCAATCTAATAATTAGAAAAGTTGTGACTTGAATCCAGTTCTTCTGAAAATGTTTGGTGCTCTTTCGAAAGCAACACATAGTCTCTCAGCTGCAGAAGCAGCGGATTTTGGTAAAAGAGAAAATGGATAATTTTAATGCAAGAGGTTTTACTATTAGCAAGAAGAATATTAAGTTTGGAGCCAGTGAGTCCTGGCCTTTGTGTCCTGGCCTGACATTACCTATGTGACCTCAAACAACTCACTTTCAGTTTTGGGTCCCTCCCTTTCACAATTGCCAGTCCTATCATCTTTAAAACAAAGGGACAAAACAGATGGTCTCCAAGTTATTTCAAACTCAAAATGCTATAATCCAAAGAAATATGGGGAGAAAAAGTAGAGTTAGATAAGACTATATATTCATTAGCATTATCCTGAGTCAGCTCACATATGTAATGAAATAGTAGAACCTTTCAAAATTAATCAAGAAAAAGAAAAGAAAAGAATGGGGGAGAAGGTAGGTGGAAACAGACATTTCCTTAATTTAAATGCACCAAAGTTTGACTCAGAATGCTAAACAACAACAACACTGACCTCCACCTTCCTGCTCAGCATCTTTATGAACTTTAGGCAAAAAGAAAACTAATATAGCTTGGACATGCTCTTGAAATCAATTATACAAGCATTTTTTGGAAAGGTGTAGACAATACACATACTTTTTCCCCTATATCACCATCTGATTGACCAGGGGCACAGTGTGACCAGATTCCTCCATAAGCATAGAATTTTATTTCTAGGAGATCATGCCTAATCTCATTCAAAAAAGTCTTGGCTGGGGATTGGACAAGCCTCCCTGTACAGCTGGTAAAATGGGCTAGCCTATTCTCCCCCTGCCTATTTTACTTCCTTTCTCACTCAGATATCAGTTTCCAGGCCAGCAGGTCTCCTTCAGCATTCAATCAAAGGCAATATGTCCTCAATCAACATTTTTCATTTTTTTTTAATGCAACACTGTCCTTTAAAGCTTTCTGCAGCTGGTTGGCAACTGAATTGCTGCCAATAGCCTCAGAGAGCCCTAGCCTATTGTGTGCACATCAGTAGCCTTCCCCAAACTCACCAAATGCATGAGAGGAAACATGACATGACTGTGAACTATATACAAGTGCCAGGGCAAAGTAGCTCTTCTATATCACAGGTGTAGAAAGGTCAGGATTAGTAAAAATAACAGATAGGGTTGGAGGATGGGACAAAGGTAGATGTGTGAGAGGTGGTTTTCATAGAAAGGCAAGAGGAAACTATGAATTCAGAGTGCAGGTAGTATGGAACAACCCAACTAGACACAGTAATCAAATCACCTGATGTATTCAGTGTCCAACTAAATGTCATGAAACCGCTTCCAGATCAAGTTCAGTCATTAACAACCGGTGTTAGACAAGTGACTCCACATCTCCAGACTTCTGTTCTATCATCTCTAAAATGAAAACAATTTGGCTAATTGATGTCTAAGGTCCTTTTCAGATCTGACATTTGATAATGTTATGGTTCCTTTAATACTGGCTGTGAACTTTGAGAAGATTCCATATATTAAATGGTATGGGTATTCTTGAAGGTTCAACTCCTTGGATCTGTAAACATGACATTTTCATTAAGTAGAGAGAGAAATAATGGGTTGTTTAACACTACTACCACAGAAGCTCATGCACATACAATGTCAAGTAAAAATTTGGGCAAGGGTGCATTTTATTGATCAGTCTAAATGCCCCTAGCAAAGTACCTAAGTTTTTGAGTGTTACAAGTAGTATTATTAATGGATCATTATAAATGGAGAGTTTAGGAATAGACAATCTCTAAGGTCACTTCTAGTTATCTCCTTCTATATTCTATGGCTCCTTCCATTTCTATTAAACTATGCTTAAAGTGACTTCCAACATTGTTATTCTATATTCTGTTTTCTAGCTCTAATATTTTATGTCCTAGGTTTTAAGGTCTTTTTACATCTTTTTTCTCCTATGATTGTAAGACATTGTCTTTCTAGTAGTCAAGTAACACTGCCACTGAAATTTTTCTGTGTGCAAATGTATTTTAATATATTGATAAAAAAAACATTTTTATATAGAGTTGCTGACTGTAAACTCTCCTTTGCACATTATCAATAAAGTCTGTCCATAGAACCTCTTGCAAATTTGATCGAAGTTTGTATCTGTCCTAGAATAGGGCAGGGGAGAGAGAGAGAGAGAGAGAGAGAGAGAGAGAGAGAGAGAGAGAGAGAGAGAGAGAGAGAGAGAGAGTTATAACTGAAGAAACCAATAACTTATTACTGAAGACAGATGCTTCTTTTATTAGGGTGGGACCTTCTGAGGCTTTGTTTCTCCCAGAATTCTTCAGCAGCAGCCTATGGTTTGAAGTCGCTCCCTAGCATTTCCTGACTGTGTGTTTTTCTTGCCAGGCCTTCATGTAACAGCTGCTGAAGCATCCGATTACCGCATGTGTGTGCACAGATGGGGCTGTGCTGCAGTGACCCTGCTTCTCTGTTAAGCCTGACTGTGCTTGGCCATCTTCCTTGGCATTCAATGTGGCTCAGAGAAGATGTTGATGAAATTGGGCAAGAAGTCTAGTGCAATAAATTTGGAAGGTTCAAGATACAATTTGTAGGTTTAAGAAAGATAGGGAAAAATCAATGTTCTATAAACTTCATATTGATTTGGAATTTGAAGCCCGGCTGAGATATGTTGGTGAAGCTTTGCTTTCATTGGAATGGGCATAACCTCCCCCAAAGCAAAGCACAGACCTTTTAGAGCTCATTATATTGAGTAATTCTTATCCATGTCTTTCCTTAAATCCTTTATAAAGGATACCCTTATTGTGTACCCTTCCCACACTTATTTTGCTCTCTTGGAGTTAACATACTATTTGGATTATCAGTGGTTTGTTCTTCATCCTTGATAAACATAGCCCACACATTTTCTGTAATACTCACCTGAGAATGTGTGCAATTCTTGAATGAAAATATTATTTTCTAACAAGCAATCTGCTAATGACCACTATGTGTTCAGATTATAAATATAGGGTTGGAAGGAAGGTCCCATAAAGACCATTCCCCCTTCCTACATCTCTACTTTAGGAAAGATCCCAGACAAGTTTCTTCTCACTTAGGCTTCTCTTTCCAGAATCCTCCTGTTTCCTGCTACCCTGAGAAACCTTTGGCCTGGGGCCCTCTTCTGCTGGTTGGTGACTTTCTCCCCATGGGTCACCTTGATTCTCTCTCTTCTTAGACCTTGAATCTCTCTTTTCTTTCTCCCTTGAAATTGTATTGAAGATGTTGCAGGTATCCTTCCCCTTTATGTACTATCTTCCGTTATGAGAATGAAGACTCCTTGATGAGATGTTTATCTATCTATCCATCTATCTATCTATCTATCTATCTATCTATCTATCTATCTATCTATCTATCCTTTCTAGTCCAACTCATTTTACAGATGAGGAAACTGAGGTACAAGGAAGGTAATGACTTAACCAAGATTACGATCATATTTGATGCTATATTAATTTGTGCTACTTTGTATGTATTTGATATTTATTTACCTGTGTGTATGTCACACTCCACTAATAGAATGTTAGTTCTTTTCAGTTAGGTGTTTGCTCTTTTTTTCTTCCTGAATTTTTGTCTTAATATATCTACTGTCTTGAACAGTGCCTAGCACATAGTAGCTGCTTTATAAATGCTTGCTGAATTTAATCACCATTTAGCAAATCACCTTTTACTGTTTGGATAGCAAGGGCAGTATGCTTCCTACATTGTAGGATTTGATAAAATCCTCTACTTCAAAATGATCAAACTCTTTGAAATGATAGAGGACTTCCAAAATACATGGAGGTAAGTAGCATTATCTTTCTTCAGGTGTTTATTAGATCGTTGGCACAGTGATAATGCTGAAAAATGAACCGAATGCTGACTATCATGTTAAGTCATTGGTACCACTATTCTGGGCAGAAGTAGGCTGAAGGAATCCAAAGAAGGGCAACCGAGGTGGTTAAGGATGTTGAGTTCATACTATGAGAACTGATGGAACAAGCTGAGGATGATTTAGGGACAGCATGACAACAGGCCTTAAGAACCTGAAGGACATTATGAACTTGTACTTGGCCCTATAGAAGTAGCAAAATGACTAGAACATACAAGAGACAGATTTAGTCTCAGAGGAAAAACTTTTTAACATTTAGAACTGTGCAAAAAATGGTATTGGCTGCCTTCAAATGTAGTGGATTTCCTCTCTCAGAAGGTCCTAAAGCCAAAGCTGGCTTAGTACTTGCTAAGGATGCTGAGGAATACTCTTAAAGGAATACTCTTTTAAGTCATTGGACTAGATACAAGCTCTGAGTTTCTTTGCAGCTCTGAAATTCTCAGTCTACAACATTGTTTAAGTAGATATGAATTAAGCAATCCTCTTGAAGGTCACAAACATTTTCACTCCTACAATAAAAATAATCTCATAATTAATAATAACTTGCAAAGAGGTCCCCTGGACAAAAAATATATAGTATGTGTGTATGTGTGTGTGTGTGTATATATATATATATATATATATATATATATGTTTGTGTGTGTATAATGTGCATGTATATATATAGATGTGCAAGTATGTGTGTATATATACACATGTATCATATACATATATGTATATACTTGTGTGTATATATAGATATGCAAGTATGTGTGAATATGTGTATATATATATTTATCATATACATACACATATACACTCATGTGTATGGATATATGCATATATTTAATATACACAAATACATGTATAGATATATTATAGAAAGATAGATTTGAGGTAAAGTGTTAGATATAAAAGGGAAAAAAGGAAGGAAGGAAGGAAGGAAGGAAGGAAGGAAGGAAGGAAGGAAGG
>NW_027187298.1:6539174-6557383 GCF_028583685.1 Petaurus breviceps papuanus | reverse complement strand
GAAGGAAGGAAGGAAGGAAGGAAGGAAGGAAGGAAGGAAGGAAGGAAGTTCTTAAGGTCATAGATTGTTTGCTATTTCATCCCCCTGCCTAGCATAGTGCATGGCACAAGATAAAATAATTTTGTGTTTGACTGGTTGATATTAAGGTGAGACTTTAGGGTGTTACAAATTGCCTACCCAGATTTAAGCCATAACTTATGTACTGAAACATTATAAACATATTTTGATATTTGGCTAAGCATATGTCAAATCAGAACATGATCACAGAGTTTCCATTCTCTAATTCATCTCATCCACAAACAATTGAGATTATTTTGTGCAAGTTACTAGGGAGATAAAAATACTGAATAAGATATGATCTATGGCTTCATGGAACTTATAGTCTAGTTGGGTAATTAAATGCCCATAAGTGAAAAGTATATAATAAAAGTATTAACTAAATACAATGGGGGATGAGAGGAAAGCTGGGTTCTTGAAAAGAATACAGTTAGATTTGGAACTGGTTGAATGTCTGGTCACAATGAGGAGTAAATTAATGATTTATTGTCAACTTGAAAAGAACCTCCCTTGGGTTATGCCCGAAAATTCATGCTTACTTCGGCTATTTAATATTTTTTTTATTAATGATACTAATAAAAATATAGAAGATATGCTTTTAAAATTTCCACAAAACAACAAACTGTCCTTGCTTCAACTTTTAAAGTTTTCTGCATATAGCCTCCCACCTACCTTTGCAGTTTTATTTCATATCAATCACTTTGATCCACCTACTATCCCAAAAAAACATGGGCTTGTTAGTTGCTTGTCCCTCTTGAAAGAGATTCTAATTTCTGTTTCTGTGCCCTTGTGTGATCCAAGGTGGTCTCTCATGTCCAGGAAGCACTCCCTCCTCACTTGTGATCCTTATAATATCTAGCTTATTTCAAAGGGTAACTTACATGCCTTTTGTTAGCCTTCCAGCTGTAAGGATTCTTGCCCTCTGGAAATTACATTGTATGATTCTATATGCATTCCACTTGTTTTTATGTGAGCATTTTAATTCTCCTTGATAGAATTTAAATTCCTTGAAGCAGGACATGTTTATTTTCCATAGCTTCATTATTTAGAATGATTCTTTGCACATAATAGGCATTTCACATTTCTTGAGTCAAATTGGGAGAGTTAATCCAAACTGTATAACAAAGTCAGGATTCAAAGAGATATCTACAGGAGATCAGCAAAATTCGTTGAGGGAAGGGAAGCAATATGGTCAAGTCCTCTCTCTCATACTACTATTCCAGCAAAGATGGAAGAAAAGCATCAGTCTTAGTGATGTTTGGGGGACTGGGACTTCCAAGGAGAAACTACAATGAACACCCTTTTTCTAGTTCATGGAGAAAATCAGAGACCTGTGGACACTGGGGAAGTTATCCAGTCAGAAAGATAAGAGTTGATGCTTTCAAGTATGATGAGAGGACTAGGGATAATAGGCCAGAGGCAAGCCTCTAGCTCTGTCTCTCAGATCCTAGATTGAGGGGAGAACTTTCCATCACCTGAATGAAAAATCTGCCCCTGTGTAGCAGGATAATAAAAAATGGTAACAGGTGACCTTGTAGTTGTGTCTGTCTTACTGGTGTTCCAGAACCTTCCAACAAAGAGACCTAGGCTGGAGTCTTAAGCTGTGTGCTTGAATGAATGAAGGGAATGCTTCCCAGGGATAAGCATGCAGCTATGTAACTCTGAATCTACAGAGCCTTCAGGCTTGCTGACAGGGCCTTGGACAAGCATCAATCTTCTGGAAATTCAACAGGGGAAGAGTGTGCTGTTGCATTGTCCAGGCTCCCAAACAAAAACCGGAAAACTGAGAAGCTCAGAATGAAGTCACTAATCATACCCTGCCCTGTAGCAAATATCTTACAGGGCTAGAAGTTCTAAATTAGTTGGCCCAAGCTAACCCTAAGATATTTGAAGGATACAATTCTCAATAACTAGAGGAAACAACTTAACCATAGTAGTTACGCGCGCGCACACATACACACACACACACTGCATATGTATTGTATACTCATTGTATAGGTACAAATATATATTTGTATGTGTATATATGCACATATACATGTACACATATGTGTGTATGTGTTTTATATATATGATAATGATCCTTCTAGTGTTAAGAAATTATGAATAAAAATGGATTGATATAATAGAAAAAGAGGGTAGATTAAAAATTAAAAAATGATTATTGGATGCCTGCTGAAGGATACTTCAAAATGAAAAAAAGCAATCCAGAGAATACAATAATAAGATAAATTATCTCCAGTTTGACAAATACATTTTTAGGCAGCCAGAAAGAAAAAATTCCAAATACTGAAGCACTACAGTCACAGTATCACAAGACTTGGTAGCTAAAACACAAAAGTGGAGCAGAGTTTGGAATACTCTAATCTGAAAAGTAAAAACAGCATTATAACCAATAATAACTTACCCAACTAAATCAATTCTAAACCTATGGTGTAGAGTTGGAGGAGAGAACGAGCATTTAATGAAATAGAACACTTCCAAATATATTTTTTGGCATTTTTGGAAGGGAGAAGGCAGGGCAATTGGGGCTAAGTGACTTGTCCAAGGTCACACAGCTAGTATCAAGTGTCTGAGGTTGGACTTGAACTCAGATCCTTGTGACACCAGGGCTGGTGATCCATTCACTGCACCACTTTGCTGCCCAACTTCCAAGTATTCTTAATTAAAAGCCCAGAGTCAAAGACAAAATTTGAAATGCAAACATGGGCATTATGAGAAAAATTAAAAGGTAAATATATTTGTGTAAATAGAAGAGATTCCATATATATACAATATTTACCATTTAATATGACAAGATAAACAAGTGGTCCTTAAGACTTCTAATATCATAAAGAGAATTAAATAAGACAAAAAGTCTGGAAGTGGTTTTACTATGTTTTGATGATCTTCAGACAACAAAGAAAGGGAAGTGAAAAAATAATACATTAGGAGAAAAGCAAAGATGGAATTTACTTTCTCTTACCACATAATCTAGGTGCACAAGAAGAATATAAAGAAAGGATTGGGGAATAAATTTCATTACAGATTCACTTTCAACTGAAACAGAAAAAGAAGGCTAGGGCACATCCATTTGTCTAACAACACATTAGCAAAGAGTTTGAGAAACAAATACAGTGCATCTCTAAAGTTTTTATGCAGTTTTAAGCTATCTGCCCTTTTCATTAAAAAAGATTTGTACCATGACCTTGTAGTCATGTTACTCTGACTGGTGTTCCAGAACCTTCCAATAGAGACCTGGGCTGAAGTCTTAAGCTGTGTGCATGAATGAATAAAGGGAGTGCTTCCAAAGGATAAGCCTGCAGCTCTGCAACTCTGAATCTACAGAGCCTTCAGGCTTGCTGACAGGGCCTGGGGCCTGGGCCCTTTCAAACTAGCTTTCCATTCAAATTAGTTAAGGATGGGGAAAAGGGAAATAGGGAATGAGAGAGATTGGTTTCTTGGAGAGATCAGTAATGATCAAAATATAATCCATTCTTGGAAGATAGATTATAAAGGTTGAAGGATAAGAAGGATGAACATAGTGCATGCAGCATGACTTGAAAACAGTCAGGAATATCCAGGAGTTTCCCTATGAAGACACATAGAGAAATAATATGAATACAACTACAGAACACTTCTTACATAAATAAATAAATAAATGGAGAAATATTAACTGCTTATGAATGGGTTGAACCAATATTATAAAAATTACAAAAATTCATTTGTAGGAAGAAAATGTCAAGAATCTCAAGGGAAATAATGAAATGTGAAAATGAAGGGGACCTGGCAGTCCAAAAATCACAAATTATATTACAATGCAACAATCATCAAAACTCTTTGATAGTGGTTAAACAATAGAAAATCTAATAACTAGAACTGATTATGTATATAAAATATAGAAGCAAATTAACATAGCAAATACTATGATTTTTTTGGTTCAGTCATATTTTAGTTGTGTCCTACTCTTTGTGACCCCATTTCAGTTTTTCTTTGCAAAAATAATGGAATGGTTCACCATTTCTTCACCAGTTCATCTTACAGATGAAGAAACTGAGACAAATACGGTTATGTTACTCGTCCAAGGTCTCAGAACTAGTGCCTTAGGCCGGATTTGGACTCAGGAAGATTTTTGAGGAAAGTAATAATAGAAGTCATTTATATAGGGTTTTAAGGTTTGTAAAGAAATTTTAATATAATACCTCATTTAACTCTAATTACTGGGAGAAGGACATGCTATTCAAAACAAAACAAAATACTAGGACAACTTGAAAACAATCTGACAAAAATTAGGATTAGAGGAACAGCTAAAACTATATATCAAAAATAAATCATAGGGGCATCTAGATGGTGCGGTGAATAGAGCACTGGCCCTGCAGTCAAGAGGACCTGAGTTCAAATCCAGCCATATACACTTGACACATACTACCCGTGTGACCTTGGGCAAGTCACTTAATCCCAATTACCCTACCTTCCCCCCTCCAAAAATGAAAAAAAAATCACAAATGCATACATGATTTAAATAGAATAGATCACATAATAAATAAAGCAGAAGTGCTCAATTTGGACCCAATTAATTTTTAAAATAATTTTATAATTATTTTTGTTGTTATTGTTGAGTAGTGTACAACTCTTTGTGACCCCATCTGGAGTTTTCATGGCAAAGATACTGCAATGGTTTGCTATTTCTTTCTTTGCTCATTTTAAGAGGAGTAACTGAGGCAAAGAAGGTTAAGTGACTTGACCAGGGACACACAATAACACTCTGCAGCTGAATTTTATTTCAGAAAGATGAATCTCAGTACTCTATATTGCCAACCTAGTTGTGCATTTTAATAATTGTATCACAAAATTATTTTTATTTATTTATCCATTTACTAATTTTTAAATTGTTTTTCAGTTAATAACATCATTTTGAGAAGAGGTCCATTATCTTCACCAAGCATGTGTACACGTGTGCGTGCGCATACACACACACACATTAAGAACTGAATTAGAGGTACTCATTAGGAAATTTTTTTTTCACAATTTATGGGTGGGTAAAGAGTTTATTACCCAAAAATGAATACAGAAGAAAAAAATAGACAATTGAAATTTCATAAGATGGAAAGTTTTTTCTAAATAAATTCTGGTTGTAATAATCTAGCAGTGGCTAGATGGAGAAGTGAAACCTAGGAACCTGGAGTCAGGAAAATCTGCACTCAAATCTAGCCTCAGACTAATTACTATGTAACTCTGGTTAACTCATTTAACTTCTGTCTATCTCAGTTTCTTTAGCTGTAAAATGAGGAAATTAATAGTGCCTATATCCCAAAACTTTTGTGAGAATCAAATTAAATAATATTTGCAAGTATTTCACAAGTCTTAAAATGCTAATATTTTGTTGTTGCTTTGAGAGAAATACAGAGAAAGTCTTTGTAGCAAATTTCTTTGTTAAAAGTTTAGTATATAGAAAGGCAGAGCCAAGATGTTGGAGTGGAAGCAGGGAATTATGTGACTTCCCCCCACAACCACCTCAAATACCTATATAATATGACTCTAAAAATTTTTAGAGCTACAGAACCCACAAAGTGACAGAGAGAAACACATCTCCTACTGAAGGCAGCCTGGAAGGCTGACAGAAAGGATTCATCGCAGAGCACTTGGAGCCAAGCTCAGTCTTTCATGAGCTGCACAGTTTTGACCCCAGGGAGGCAGTGGCAGCCAGAGAAGACTTCAGGATAGTGAATCACCAGCAACTATGGCAGTTTCCAGACTTTTCAACCCATAAACACCTTAAAGAAAGTAAAAGGGTAGTAAAGAACTCTGTTGGAAAGGAAGGGCAAAGTCCAGCCCCTGATCCTGGGGGGAGAGGTAGTGGAAGGCATGGTGGCTGAGGCTGCAGTGTCTGCTGCATGGCTGTCTCAGGAGCTCCTATCCTACAGATCATAGGGGGAACAAGCGACCATTCAGAGGGTAATGGCTTTGACCTGCTTGGATCTGGGTTGCTTTCTTAGGTAGTGGTCATGGGGTGAGAAACACCAGTTTGCCAGTGTGGAGTCTGTAGAGCAGGCTCCCTCCTCAGAACCCTGACAAAATTTGCGAAAACTCCAGCAATTTGGGACAAAGCTCTCCTCTCTGGAAGCAGCATTCTACCCAGGGACAAAAAGGATCAAAGCATGGAACAAGAGAAGGACAACAAAGTCAGAACTCCTGCAACTAAAGCTCCAAAGAAAAATATGAACTGGTTACAGGCCATGGAGCAGATCAAGAAGAATCTTGAAAATCCAGTAAGAGAAGTAGAGGAAAAACTGAGAAGAGAAATGAGAATGATGCAAGAAAATCATGAAAAGAGAGTCAACAGCCTGACTGAAGAAAATAAAACTTTAAAAAACAGACTAACTCAAATGTCAAAAGAAGTTCAAAAAGCCGATGAGGAGAAGAATGCCTTAAAAAGCCAAATTTGCCAGAGGGAAAAGGAATTTCAAAAACTCACTGAAGAGAGTAATTCCTTCAAAATTAGATTGGAGCAAATGGAAGCTAATGACTTAATGTTTACATAAGAGGGTATATCTGCATATAAATACATATGTTAGTGTGTGTATATATGTGTCCATGTATACATAGACATAGGGCATAGGATCAGTTAAATAGGAAGGGATGATATCTAAAAAACTAAAATTAAAAGTTAAGAGAGGATTATAATGAGAGGAGATAGGGAGAGATAGAATAAGATAAATTACCTCATATAAAAGAGGCAAGAAAAAAACTGTTACAATGCAGGGGAAGAACAGGAAGGCAAAAGGGAATGGGTCAAACTTACTCTCATTGAATTTGGCTTAAGGAGAGAATAACATACACAACAAATTGGGTATCTTACCCTACAGGAAAGTAGGGGGCAAGGGGATAAGAGGGGGTATGATAGAAGGGAGGGCAGATTTGGGGAGAGGGTAGTTAGAAGCACATACTTTTGAAAAAGGACAGGGTTAAAGTAGAGAATAGAACAAGTGGGGGGCAGGATAGGATGGAGGGAAATATAGTCATTCTTTCACAATATATCTACTATGGAAATGTTTTGTGTAACTACACATGTATAAGTTATATTGAATTGCTTTTCTCCTAATATGGGTGGGTGATGAGGGAAGAAGGGAAATAATCTGAAAATAAAAGTTTTAAGCCCCTAATTATGTGCTAAGAACTGAGGGTATAAAGATAAAAAATAGTTCTTTCCAGAAGCTAATATTCTGAGAAGAAATAATATGGGAGATATGAGAGGAAAAGATATAAATAAGGATGTATGTACAAGCTATGCAGTATATAGAATAAATGGGAGGTAATCTTTGAGGGAAGGACCTAGCAGACCTCCTTAAGGAGATTTGAGGGAGCATTTTGGACTCGGTCTCTGAAGTCTCTCCCAGTTTAGATCTATAAGTGATATCCTCCATGTCATTTTAAATACTGTGGTTGAGTATGTCTCCTTGTTTTATACTTCATTTAATATTGAAATAGGATTGCTACACAAAGTTATATCTGAGACGATATCTATCAAGTAATCTATTATGATTTTATATTCAATCACCAAGACTTTTAGCCACTCAACACACATTTATTAGCTAGTTATATATTTGTTCTATTTATTTGTGGTGCTTTCTAAAAATGCTTTTGTTTCCATGCATCTAATTTTAATGTCTTGTTTCTGTCCTCTTCTTTTTTTATTTGTATCATTATCACCACCTATTAACTCACATCCCCAAATAAATCTCAGCTAGTCCTTGTAATAAATAAGCATAACTTCATTTGTTACAAGGAAAGTGCTAACTCCACTTTTCCAACAGCAGCTCTATTTGGTTTAAACTCCACAGAATGTCATTTCCCACCCAGGAAAAGTTGATTCCCTGAAATCCCATCATCATACTGATTGACTTAGTTTTTCAAAATTCAACTCCTTCTCAACTCTTCTGTGGCCTCTCCACTAGGATAGGGGTTGGATCATGGAGCACTAAATTCACCCAAAGCTTTCCTTTATAGAGGTCTGGGAGCTGAAGTAACTCTACTTTCTATCAGCAGCTCTGCTTGGCTTGGACTCCATGACTATATCTCTTTTGAGGTTCCTTTTGTGTGCTATCTTCTTCCATTAGATTGTAAGCTTCTTGAGTTGCAGGGGCTGTTTCTTCTTCTTCTCCTACTCCTTATCCTCCTCCATCTTCTCCTTCATCATCTTTTTCATCTCTGTCTTCTTCTCTGTCTCCATCTCTATCTTCTTCTGTCTTCTCCATCTCCATCTTCTTTTCCTTCTCCGTCCCCATCTTCTTCATCTCATTCTCTTTCTCCTCCTCCTCTTCCTCCTTCTTCCTATCCACATAATAAATGTTTATTGATTTGAATTCAAATGTAGTCAAGAAAAATACATCAACCCATTTAGTAGGTTTTAAAGTGTCTCATTTTGTACTTCAAGCCTATTACCTCTGCCAAGAAGTAGGAGGAGGCACATCACTTAACCTCTGCACTGTTCACTTCGGTGTCCTGAAGTCTTTCAAACAAATTTTTTTGTTGTTACATTATTGCAGTCACTGTTCTCCTAATTGCAGCCTTGTTTTTCAGGACTGGAAACTGAGATCTAGAAAGTGGAAACAGTTTGACCAAACTCATGCAGTTAGTAAGTATCTGAGTGGGCCCTCAATCCTAGGTCTTTTGATTCCAAAGGCAAGATAATCTCTCTTCCACACCATTCTGCTTCACATGTCCTACCACATCAAGGATAGACACCACCTTTAAGAAATAGAGGAAAATCAGTACATGCCATATTGAAAGAAAATACAAGTTTGACATTTATCTATTTTTTAAAATGCTAAAAAGCAATTGTCTGAATGGTTTCCAGAAAGTTGCCTTGGTGAATGTCACACTTCACCCCTCGCTCTATATGTATCCTTATAAGACTGCCATTTTATGCCACATTTGCCAATGGATGGCATCCAGCATTCCTGCCACCGAATTTCACACCTCTAACCTTTGAGCTAAATACAGCCCTGCACTTATTCAAGCTGTTGCCTCTGTTTAAAGAAGCAATCTGTTGAGAAATGATATAGCTTTCACTATCCATGCAGCTCCAGGATGGGGTCCTATCCAATGTAGAATCTGTACAAGCCTTATCAAAGATGTATAGCAGTACCTTGCAAGGAGTAGGAATCCATTCCTTGTTGGTTGAATGGAATGCATTTCATTTTTGCGTATGTTGCCACTAGGTATATGATGCTTACTTAAGCAATATTCTAAAGATATGGTTTTATCCATTAAAAGTAGGTTTTCTTGAAAATAGTCTCAAGGAACTGAGATCGGCAGGGAAGGCCTTTTGAATGGCTTAATTTTTATTGTTTTTCACTTTTGTCTGCCTCTTTCTCACTCTGTGGACCATATCATCCATCTGGTTTTCTTGGTAAAGATACTGGAATCATTGACTATTTCTTGCTTCAGTGGATTAAGGCAAACAGAGGTTAAGTGATTTCCTCAGGGTCACATAGCTAGAAAATGTCTGAGGTTGGATTTGAACTCAGGTCTTCCTGACTGTAGGTCCAATGTTCTATACATTGAGCCATCTAGCTGCCCTCCCTCCCAATTTGATCTAACATTAACTTCTTAATTTTATCTAGCACACATTTGTTTAAGGGTCTACCAATATGGGATGATATTTTCTTTCAAACAGGATATCACTATGATGAAAAGAGAAAACCAGAATGCATGTGGGGCAATTCTTCCCCCATTGCTTTCTATTTTTTACATTTAAAAAAGTCATGATTGGAATAGAACCTCTATTCAAATGCCGTGTTGACTTTTTCTGTTAGTCTATAAGTTTCTCCATTCTTGCCATCACCTTTCTCTATTTCTTTCCCTTTCCTCTCCCACCCCACCCCCACACTTAACAGTGATTATAAGCACCTGACTTATGAAATTTAAATTTGAAAAAGTCAGAGCTGATGCTTCATCAACCTGTAAAGTGTACCACTTTAGGAAACAGGAAAATGTAGTGTTTACATGACACATTTTTTACCCAAAAACAGTGAGGTAAGAAAAAAAAAAGGAAGAGACTGGTTAGCAGGAAAGGGTTTATTTTTATCTTTTTTTTTAAAGATCTTTTACTCTTAAATTAAAACCTCTTAGTTTCATGGAATTGGCAGCCATTTATGGCTGCTAAGAATGAAATGTAATAAAATGAAATCATAGAATTTTTAGAGCTGGAAGGGACCTAAAAGATCATCTCAGGGAGTCCAACTAACTCATTTGATAAATTAGGAGAAAAAAAGGCTCAGAGAGGTGATCATTTATCCAAAGTTACATACGAGATCAGTAGCAGCTAACTAGTTCAGGTGTAGTGGAAAGCAAGATTGGTTTAGAGGTCAGGAGGCCAGGGTTTCTTATCTGTATAATGGATATAATAATTCTCGCACTATCTCTCAACACAGCTGTTGTAAAGGAAATGTTTTTTGGAATGAAAAACAACTATTTAAATGCTATCAATTAGGTCATTTCTAGTGACACGATGGATCGAGTGCCAGGTCTGGAGTCAAGAAGACCTGAGTTCAAATGTGACCTCAAACATTTACTAGTTGTGTGACCCTGAACAAGTGACTTAACCCTTTTTGCCTCAATTTACCCATGTGTAAAATTAACTAAAAAAAGGAAATGCAAACCACTCCAGTATCTTTGCCAAGAAATCCCCAAATGGTGTCATGAAAAGTCAGACACAACTAAAACAAGTAAACAATAACAAAATTAGAAACCAGCTTTTTCAATATTATTTTATACTACTCTGTCTCATAATAATAATACATGATTAGAATACAAAAGGGGCAGTATAGTGTCCTTACAACATATTATTCATAGATAGAGTGTCAAATTTTGACTCAGTAAGGGAGATCAGGATTCAAATACTGTCACTGTTACTTTTTGGCTATATGATTTCAGACTAGTAATTCAATTTGTCTAACCCTCAATTTCCTTAGCTGTAAAATAGGCACACCACACCTCATTGGGTAGTCTTAAGTCTTATATGAAATATTGCATGCCAAGTGCTTTGAAAAATCTAAAGCTGGGGGTGGCTAGGTGGTGCAGTGAATAAAGCACCAGCCCTGGAGTCAGAAGGACCTGAGTTCAAATCCAGCCTCAGACACTTAACACCTACTAGTCCTGTGACCTTGGGCAAGTCACTTAACACCAACTGCCCTCCAAAAAGAAAAAAGAAAAAAAGAAAAATCAGAAGCAGCATAAAGATATCTATTGTTGCCCTTGTTGGCACAATTAATATTCATAAGTTTGACATTAAAGTTCTCTAAAAACATGGAATGCCAGATTTGCAAGGAATCTCGGTGGTCATACAGTTCAATTCCTTTTACACCATACCTGATATATAGTCACATCTCTATTGATTGAATATCAATAGAAATATATAACTCACTACTTTATATTACCTATGTTCCCACTTGGTACAACAATTATTTCTAGAAAGTACAAAGACAAATCCCTCTCTACTTCTACAGAGATATGCCATCAAAAATGTTACCTTCTTTATTACTATAGAGGGTTATACCATCCTTCTGTTCTTCAGGCTCACAATCTAGCAATAATCCTGGATTCCTCATTATCTTGCAAACCTCTCTTCCCCCCCTTTAATCCAACCTATTGCCAAAGTTTGTTGATTTCACCTCTGCAACAGCTCTCAAATACGCTCCCTTCTCTTCTCTGCTACTGCTACCCCTCTGGTTCAGGCCCTCATCGCCTTACACCTAGACAAATTACAACAGCCTGCTTGTGGGTCTGCCTGCCTCAAGTCTTTTTAAGTCCCTCCTCACCATCCTCCATCTTCCATTCAGTCACTAAAATAGTTTTCCTAAAATGCAAATCTTTTCATGTCAGCCCACCTACTCCCCCCCTCAAATTCCAGTGGCTTCCAGTTGCCTCCAGATGCAAATATAAAATGTTCTGTTTTGCATTCAAATTCCTTGATTACCTAGTTCCCTTCCACCTTTCCAGACTTTTTACACCTTTCTTCACAATACTTACTATTTGAACAAGTGACATAGACCTCCTGGCTGTCTCATGAACAAGACACCCCATCTCAGCTTTGGACATTATCTCTGACTGTTCCCCATGCCTGGAATGCTGTCCCTCTTCTGCTCTGCTTACCAACCTGGTTTCCTCTAATGACCAACTAAAATCCCATCCCCTACAGGAAACCTTTCCCAAGCCCTCTTAATTCCAGTATTTTCCCTCTGTAATTTCCTATTTATCCCATTGTACACTGGCATAACCAGGATGGCTGCTAGCACACGTTCTTAGATCTGCTTTACTAGGAAAGCTAGCTGTTCAAGGGGTGAACGATCCTTTTTAATTACATTCACTAATTCAGGGGAAAAGTCAGCACCCTGAACTTCAGAGAAAATGCAAACAGAAAAAATACAAGCAGAGAAATAAAGACCAACAGACAAGGCCCTGACTCCTGAATCAAAACAATATTGCTATATATTTTATGTACATTCTTGGATCAAAAGAGCCTTTACATCTGAGCAGTGGGGTAGCTCTGAACATATGGCCACTCAGAATCTTGATCAGGGAATTACAAGATCTTCTCATAAGCAAGCCTCAAAATACCAACTCAGAGTTTTTATGCACTTCTCAGAGCCAGAAGGCATCACAACCCTTGTGACCCAATGCCTAAATAGAAATTAGCAAAAGGTGAGGAAGCCTTCTTACAAGCAAGCCTCCCTTAAGCAAGTTTCCCTTAATGGGCTCCACATGAGGCCTATTAACAGGCAGGGAAACTCTTAAATGCCATTAGCATTACACCTATATATAGCTTGCTTTGTACATGTTATTTTCTTTATTTATTTATGTACATGTTATTATATTTATACATGTCTTTATGTTATTTCCCCTATTAGATTGTAAACTCCTTGAGATCTTACAGGCACTATCATTTGCCTCTTTTTGCATCCCCAGTACTTAGAGTAATGCCTGACGCATAATAGATGCATCAAGCCTTATTGAACTAAATTGAAAAAATACAAAGCAACTAAGAGTCTCATTACTTTCCACCATTTCTCTGAGGTTTTAAATCCCTTTAGCCCTCTGCTCTTAAATGAGCACGATGGATTTCCCTCACCAGTATTCTGCTCTGATACTTGTTCCCTTCTTCTCTATGCTCTATGTGAAGATTCAAGTAGTTTCACAATATAAATCCAATTATTTTTCCAGCCTTGTTTCTTTTTTTTATTTTTCAAATTCCAGTTTTTATTTATTTAAAAAGACCAATAATAGGGAAGAGGGAGGGGGCTCAAGGTTTATCCTGAGAAAGTGCCAGAGCCCCTGCCCCTTCAGGGCCCAGGCAGGGCATGGGACACATTTTTCTTGGAAACAAAGATTAGAAAGAATTCCAACAAATTGTTGCACAAAACACCCCTAAAAATGGAGAGAACCTTTGGTCACCGAATCCCCTGGCCAAGCAGTGCCTATGGAGCCCTTCTGGAAAAGAACTGACCCCAGAGCCAGCAGTGCCCAGGGCAAGCTACCAGAGTCCACCCACAACCCGCTGCTCACTGATGGCAGGGCAGCTGACTTATTCCTCCTCGTCATCCTCACTGTCCTCCCCCTCCTCGTCTGCAGCACGTTTCCTTTTCCCTCCATGCTGGGGTTCTTCTCCCTCTTCCTCTTCATCCTCCTCTCCATCATCATCTTTGTCCTCCTCATCCTCCTCATCCTCTACCCCATCTTCTTCCTCCTCCTCCTCATCATCTTCTCCATCAACATCATCCTCATCCTCATCCTCATCAATCACATCCTCATCAAGTTCCTCCTCCTCTTCTTCACCTTCCCCGTTCTCCCCGCAAACACTCTCCAGGCCCTCCCTTCCAGTCTCAGGGTCCGAATCTGGAGCTTCCCTGTCATCGGCATCGTAGCCATCGAGGTAGGTGAGCTGGGGCAAAAGGGCAAACACACTCTCCTGGTAGCTCATCAGCATGGTTAAGTCGCATTTGAAAAGGTCCAGGCTCTTAAGGTTCGGCAGTTTCTTCAGGGGCTCCAGTGTGTTGATGTCCTTGATTTTGTTCCCACTCAGGTTTAACTGGATCAGGCTGGGTGTTCATTCTGCCAGGACCTCCAGGCCTCCAGAGAGGTGGTTATCACTCAGCTCCAACTTTCAAAGTCGGGGAAGCTTGGGTAGGTTGGCCAAAGACACAAGGTTGATGTTGACCATGCTGAGAAACTCAAGGTTTTCAAATTCTGAAGACGGGCCCCCAATCTTCCCATCATCTGAGAAGCAGTTATCCAAGGCTAGATCTTTCACCTCCCCTGGCTTCCTGTTCCGCAGCTCCAGCATAACCTGCCTCTTGATGTCCATGGCCGTGCAGCCCGAGCCCAGCCCAGCCAGGGAGCCCCAAGAGCCGCTGCCGCCAGGGAGACCGCCAGGAAGGCACCAAAGGCAAACAAAAGGGCCCAGCCTTGTTTCATATTACTCATCTTCACATATTCTGAAGTCTAGTGAAACTGTACTCTTTATTTTTAATCCTCCATTCCATTTTTCTCCCATCTCATTTCCTTGTCTTTCTCACTCTATACTCTACACCTAGAATGGATTATACTTGTGTCTGGACCTAAAGAAGGTCCTCTTATCCTTCAAGGCTAAATTCAGTACCCCCTGCACAAAGCCATTCAGGATAACCTAGTACAGCCAAAAATGATCTCTCCCACCTCAAACTTATCAGACTGAATTGATTTCTCTGTTATATTTATCACACTTGGCTCTGAACAATAGTTATTTTGCCCTTGTATTTCCTTACTTGTTCTTCGACATCAGGTCATTGTCACTTCAATCTTGGCATATATTCAAGTTGAATACAGTGCCTCAAACATAATAGATGCTTAATACATGTTTGCTGAATAAATGAATCGAATATAATTTTATACTGCTATGCACTTTTTTCTAATTATTTTATTTATGGGAGATGTTCTTCCCAAAGATATTTATAATTCCTTCAGGGGAGAACTTTATAGCATATTCCTGTCCCTAACAGCCCTTAACACAGTGCTAGTGACATGGTAGGCATTTAGTGAATACTTGCTGAATGAATTTTCCCCAGTGTATTTAGATAGATGAGCATCAGATCTAAACTTGTTGGAGCCTCCCCCTCTTCAGCTGCTGGCCCTTAGGAAGAAGTATAAAAGATAAACCAGGTACTCAGGCAGAATCAAAGAAACAGGAGAAAATAAAAGCCTGAGAATAGCTCAGGTCTCATCTCTTTCAAGATAGCAATCTGTTGTGCCAAGAATGTCCTATTTATTTTTTACCTTAAAATGTAACCCAGCAGTTCTCAAACTTTTTTGATCTCAGGCCCCTTTTATTTTTTAAACATTATTGAGGCCACTCTTCTCTAAATTATGTTAGTGAAATATTACTATAAAAATAGTTTTAACCTCACAAACCCTTAAGGGTTCCCAGTCAATACTGCAGTCTCTTCAATTGCAAAATTGGAATAATAACAGCTCCTACCTCAAGGGATTATCATGACAATCAAATGAGATAACATTTGTGAAGAGCTTAGCACAGTGCTTGGTAGATGATAGGTACTATATAAATGTTTATTTCCTTCCTACTTCTCCAGACTTTACTGTAAAAACCACTGCTCTCTCAATGAGTGGGGGAGGGACTGGTGAGAGCGAATTTGGAAACCAAAATAAAAAATAAAGAATGTTAGTTTTTTTTAAATGAATAAAAATTCAAAACAAATCAAACAAACAAACAAAAAGACACTGCTCTAAACCAAGTCAGAAAAATGAAACAGGAAGAGCTGAAAGATTGAGAAAAATAGTCATTAAGAGAGTATAAAATTCAGAACAATCTGGAGGTGCTACATCCAGACTGTGATTGCATTTTATTAATTCTATAGATATGGGGAGAGTGAAGAAAGGTTTAAAACAAAGATAAAATTATTGTGGAGGCAAGAGATAATTAATGATTATATCAGTTAAGAGGCCATCATTCTTTTAACTAATAATAATAATGATAATGATAATGTTGCTGCTATTGATGCAACTATTGCTGCTGCTGATGAGGGGTGACCTATAAGGTGACCTTATGCATGTAGGGTAGTGATTTATATGGCATAACATGGATTGACTGGATGTAATGGGCATGCAAATTTGGAAGATCTTCCCTGCCCCTAGGCTAAAGTGCACCTGAAGCCTGGGGAGGGAGGCTTGTTTTTCAGTAGATACTTTTTGATTGGCCAGTGGGTCAATAAGGTTGTTACATTCTCTGAGCCAGGAGAAGGCTATATAAGCCCTGATATGAGGCTTTGTTTTGGGGGCTCACTTTGAGAAGTGTTCTGTGATTTGATCTGGATTCTGGGAAGCCGTTGTCTAGAGCCGCCCCAGCTTTGAAAAACCAAGATGTGGAAACCCAGATGTTGACTGGGTATGGATGTAATGGTTGGACAGTTTGGAAATCTGTCTACTTGATCTGTTTCTGTCTTGATAATTCTGCCTGTATACTTTGAAGTTCGGGGTGCTGACCTTTACCCCTGAACAAGGTAAACAATATATGTCTGACTGATTAAAGTAAGCTTGTTAACCCATTTTGAGTTGCTTTCCTTTATCAAAGCAGATCCAAGAACCTGTGTGAGCAACCACCCTAGGGACGCCAGGGTGCTTGCTGCTACACTGGAGTACTCACTTGATTTAGGGGCCAAATGGTAGAGCTGGGAATCCTAGAATTCACCACACTGTCTTTAGGACTAGAAGATTTCCAAATCTTCTGGGACAGAATAGCAGTGGAGAGGTGGCCAGAATCTTTAAATAGCTGCTCACCAGGCATCCCACTATTAGATCTACAGTGGGCACTGAAACTAATTAATAAATCCTTCTTTGTTATACATCCTTTACCTACAAATCCCCTTGTAGGAAAGGGGAAGGAAACAGAATCTAAAATAATGCCATTGAACTCTGTGCACATTTCCAAAGCTGCATAGGTTAGTAGATAGGTAGGAAGGAAATACAGGCTTATAAGATTACAAGATAATAGATTTCAAGGTAGAAGAGACCTTTGAGGTTTTAGAACGCAAATCCCTCATGTTATTAATGAGGAGATTGAGGCCCAGGGAAGTGAAATCTTTTGCCCAAGGTCATCCAGCTAGTAAATACCAGTAGGAGGATTTGAATTCAAGTAATTTGACACTTGAACCATCGTTTTTTTTTTTTTTTCTCATTATACCATGGATAAACATTTAGACAGACAAATAGATATTCAGATAAATCAAGAGATAGCACTTGATTGTCAGGACATCTGAGCTTCTGTGTTGTTGTTTATTTTAACCAGTTTTTCCATGGACCAGGTATGTGGGAGGTGAACCAGAGGATCCTTAACATTCCTTCCTTCCAACCCTGAATACCAGATTTCTGATGTTTTTTCTCATCTCTAAAATGTAATAATGAGAAGGCAGAAAGGTATTGAACAAAACAGAACAGAAATAGTCAGTGAGCAATGAATGCTTTAGGCAGCAAATTTTGAAGATGTTTGGAAAAAAGAGAAATAATTTTATAATACAGTGGTATGGGAAGATTGTTATCAGGGTGGGTGGGAGTTGCCCTAATTGTTGATATAAAGAAAATAAAATAAAAATAATAACAATTACAGAATTATATCTCAACTATATTGGATAATTTATGTGTAAATAATATCTTATGAAAAGCTATATTTAATTATAAAATTTTAATCATTATATATAGTACTTTAAGGTCCACAAAATACTTTTCTTGTAACATTCTCAATTTTATAGACAGAGAAAAATGATACCAAGGAAGGATAATCAATAAAGTCAAGGAAAAGACATATTTCATATCCTATGCCCACACATTGTTGCTATCATAAATTAATGTTACAGTATTTTGTTTGAATACATGCTTCCGTATATAACATAGGTTGGTTACTTAGTGCAATACTACTTTTATAAATTCACATACACATACTTGATCAATTATAAACTCATTTCTTAATGTCTGATTCCACACACCATAATGTTCAGTGTCCCTAATGGAGCATACTCCTCTAAGGAGAAACATTAGAATAGGAAAGAAGAGACCTTGAATAATTCATTTAGGGTGAGGGTGTGTGTGTGTGTGTGTGTGTGTGTGTGTGTGTGTGTGTGTGTGTG
>NW_027187298.1:6486342-6539164 GCF_028583685.1 Petaurus breviceps papuanus | reverse complement strand
GTGTGTGTGTGTGTGTGTGTGTGTGTGTGTGTGTGTGTGTGTGTGTGTGTATGTGTGTGTACATGCTCTAGCCTGAAAACTGAGAGTCTGAGATAGGAAGGGACTTGCCTAAGGTCATATGGTTACTTTATAGTGCAATTGGGATTAGAACCAAAGCTTCCTGGTTATCAATCAACTGATATTCAATGTCTTAATTTCTAAAGAACCCTAAACTTCCAGGAAGTCATCTCAAAGCACTAACAGCTCCCCGTTTAAGAAGCTGTTTCATATGTCTGTAAACAAAATCAAGTTCTAGCCATTCTTAGCTTCTACAATGCTGACACTGGAACTGGAAAGAAGACTTTTCTATGTATATTATTTTTCATAGCTGGGTAATTGAAGTCAATATATGATCCCAATTCTTTTGTTTTTGTTTTTTGGAGGGGAGAGGACAGGGCAATTGGGGTTAAATGGCTTGCCCAAGGTCACATGGCTAATTAAGTGCTAAGTGTTAAGTGTCTGAGGCCAGATTTGAACTCAGGTCCTCCTGACTCCAGGGAAAATGCTCTATTCACTGTGCCATCTAGCCTCCCCAATGATTCCAATTATAATATATATATTGTGAGAATGAGAGTGGATAAAGTCATCTCCTACAAGGTTTATAGGACAATTCTTAGATCTAGAACTGTTAAGGGACCCTTTTGTTCTTGGTATTGCTGTTGTTCATTTGATTCAGTTTTGTCTAACTCTCTCTGATCCCATTTGGAGTTTTCTTGGCAAAGATACTGGAATGGTTTGCCATTTCCTTCTCCAGCTCATTTTCCAGATAAGGAAACTGAAGCCGAGTTAAGTGACTTTCCCAGGAACACACAGCTAGTAAGTATGTAAGGCTAGATTTGAATTCAGAAAGACAAATCTTCCCAACTCCAGGCTGGTACTCTATCCACTGCACCACCTAGCTACCCTAAGGGACCATACAGATCAGTTATTTCAGCTCCCACATTTTACAAATAAGCAAACTGAGGCCAAGGGAGAACAAGTAGTAGCTTGCCCAATATCACCTGGGTAGTATAGCTGGGATTTGAACTAATGTCCTCTGATACCCTACCCACTATGATTCCCATTGTATTTTTCAGTCTTTCCTAATGATACCTATTCAATCTATCTCACAGCATTGACGTGAGGATAGAATTAGAATGTATGTAATATACTATGTAAAATTTTAGATGCTATATAAATGTAAGCTGTTTTATGATAATCATCATTTTAGAAAAATCATTCTATTTTTATTTGATGGAAGTCAGATAGGAATGATCCTGCAACAAGATGTTACCTTATAATTATTCTTTCATTGTTAATGTTCTGCAGCTTTTCACATAGGTGGACAAAATAACTGTAGCTGAATGAAAGTTGTAAGCTAATTATTATGATTGATGTTAATTCATGCAATTCAAGGCATCTACTAAGCACCTGCTATGTTACAGGTACTTTGCTGGGTAGGTATTGGACACATATAGGCAAACAACAACAAGCCAAAGGACCAGAATTTATATCCCAGCTCTGTCACTCACTACCTATGGAAATTGGGCAAGTTTTTGATCATGCTGGACCTCAAATTTCTCATCTATAAGTCAAGGTGGGGGAGGGGGGGATTTGGATATTCTACAAGGTGATAGTAATAATGGTAATGATGATGATAAATAACATTTATTATACTGTTTTAAGGTTTACTAGGTGCTGGAAGGATCATTCATACCACTTGATGCATTTTTGTTTTTGTTCTTAAATATACTGAAAACTTGTATGTTTGCTTCAAACTTCATGACTTTTTTTTTCTATATAGGTAATGATCATGGTGATTATGGTAAGTCTATACTATAGTGACTTTCTGGTATTTTTGTATATAAGTACTTCACTTAAGATAGCACCATCTGATTGAAATAGTAGGTGATAGGTGTAAATGGTAATGTTTCCAACTTGTCCTTTTCAGCCTTATCTCTTTTGCATATTAACATGGTAATGGTTGGAAAGAAGGGAGAAGGTGCCAATGAAGATGACATCTATATGAGTCTCACAAAATCATCCAGACATGTAAGCAATTTTAGTTTATTATCCCCATTACAAAAAGGAGGAAATAAAATCTAGAATGATTTGCAGCTTGAATATAAAAGTAGGTTTTTCCTTCACTATTTTGTCTACATAATGCCTTATCAAACTAGATGACTTTTTTTTTGTTTCTCTGTACCTTTACTCAAAATTTTCCCCCCCAAAAAAAAAACAGGCTCCCAATCACCTCCATCTGCTGAATCCTTCCCCATTCTCCAAGAATGACTATCTCTAACTAGTCTTTCCTATTCTTCCAATTGGAAGAAATTGGTACTTTAGTTGGACTTACTTTCTTCCTTGTTTATATCTCCCTTACAAACTTATCATACTTTACTTTCTATTATACCTGTTTGTGAGCATGTCTTATCATTTCATCACATTATTTATCGTCTTCACCACATTAGAGTTTTAAGTTCCTGGAGGACATGTGATATGTTTTATCATCCCTTGTCTCTCAGTTCTCAAACAAGGTTATTACACATATTAGAAACATAATCAATGTATTGAAATAAAGTCAATGATTTATATGATACAGAGGCAACAGAATGGAGTTTACATCTTTTTTTAAAATGTGTTTTCAGGTACATACACAGTAAGCCAAAATGCATGTTGGAGAACACCTAATTAGTAGGGCAATTCATCTTCTATACAAGTTAAGCAAAAATGGGTTACATAAAGTTGGGGTCTAGCTCCTGGGATAGGAACCTGCCAACCAGCTACACAAACAGCAATTTCACCAGAGGAGCAGTTGTAAACATACTTAAAAAGAAATCCCTAGTTTACAAACTATTGAGCAACCTGGGATCTGAGGCCAGGCATGTTGTCTTTGCAAAGCCTTCAAACTTGGTCTCTGACATTACTCACAATTTCAAACTGTATCTTACCATATAAGATCCCACGAGTTTAATTCAGAGAGGAGAATTGTACTTACTGCCTTAAAAACAAAACAGTTTAAAACATTTTCATACTGACCCTGTAAACTCTCCCTCCACTCACCACAGCAATTAATTTAGGCAAAGATCATAGCATTTCAGAGTTGGAAAGGACTAGGTTTACTACTGAGTCCAACCCCTTTATTTTACAGATGAGGAAAATGAAGCCCAAAGAGAGGGAATGATGATATAAGGTGACATAGGTAATACATGGCAAACCCAAGATTTAAAATGAATTGCTTTAGCTTAAAGCCCTGTGTTCCTGCTTTGAAGTCCCAAGAATGTAAAATATTCAGAGAAATCAGTCATTTATGTATAGAAAACAATGAGACTGTCACTGTGGGCATAAATATAGGCCAATAAAGCATAAAATGTAATTTCTGGAGGGTGGGAGTATGAATAACCCCAGTATTTAAAGCATCTCAGAGTCAGTGTGATTCCTAATAATTCTTCTTTAGCATGAAGAAAAGGGATTTTCTTTCTTTTCTTCATCATCATCACCCCCCCCCTTTTTTTTTGCTTGCTTCAGTCATACTACTAATTATTTAGTGGTCTTTCAAACCTTTTGTAATCTCTACTGGAGAAAGCCCTGAAAGATATTAATTCTTAGCCATGTGTCGCATAAATGGAGGCCATTCTGCTATACTTAATGACAAGGCTGAGGCAGCAAGATGTCATTTGCTTTTCTCTCGGTTTTTAAATTGCTTTCTAAATGAACTACAGCTGTGAGGGCCAGGTGCTGTGATCCCTTTAGAAAGATCAGGAAATGATGAAATCCAAAATTTCAAAGTGTGATGGATGTCAGCTCCCGATTTGGTGTGTGTGAGGTCACCCCCATGCACCTGGTCCTATCTCCACAGCAGAATCACTTCTCTGTGGAAAAAAAAAAAGCGAGAAAGCGAGCGTGAGAGATGCACATGTCTAATGTGAGAGTAACAATAAGAGAAACAGTTTATAATTATCCCTTTGTTTTCCCCTCGGCTGGATGGTGATGGCGAAAATAGGCAGCTCCTTCCTCCTTTTTCCTTATAGGTAGCTCCCCTGAATAAAAATCCAAGTTTTCACAAATAGAAAAGTTGGCTTGTTGGCAATTTGGCCAGCTACTATAAAGGGAATGCTATATGGGGGTGGGGTGGGGAGGGGGAGAGAGTTTATTGAGGTTGTCTTAATTAAAACACATACATAATTACCATAGCTACAAGGTCAAGGATCTTATTTGCTAAGATGTTCTATGGACCAACTCCAATGCTGAGTCAGGCCTGGACTTGGAAGGGGGTAATACTCTATCACTGAGGGAAGACTCTTTCCTTATTATAAGTCAAACAAATTATGTGGCTTTCAATGTCTGAGGAATGATAGAGATCATTCTCTCTACATCCACATTTCACACTTGGGAAACATGGAGCCAAGCAAGACTTGATTACTTTCACAATCATAGTATTTTGATCTGCAAAGGGAAGTTTTAGTGATAAAACTTCAAGTTCAATCTCTACATTTTGCCCTTGAAGAAACTGAAGCTAATACTTTTATAATGACAATAAAACCTCAACAATAATAATATCTAGCTTCTATAAAGCACTTTAAGGTTTACAGAGTACAATACAGGTTATCTCAATGAATGCTATCATTTTACAGTTAAGGAAATTGATGCTTAGAAAGGTCAAATGACTTTTCCAATACTACACAGCTAGTAAAGGATTGAAGCAGGATTTGAACTCGGGGCTTCCTGACTCCAAGACCAATGCTCTTATCCACTGTGTCATCTAGTTGTTCCCCAACGGAAGCAAGTAACTTGTTCAAGGACACCCAGGCAGTAAGAGCACATTTTTAAGCTTTGTCTTTTGGACTTTACATTCTACACCCTATGCACTTTACCACTTGACCTAATGTTAAATAGCTTAACGTTTTAGTGGTGCTGTTCGGTTGTTTTTCAGTCATGTCTGACTCTTCATGACCCTGTTTGGGGTTTTCTTGGCAAAGATTCTGGAGTGGTTTGTCATTTCCTTCTCCAACTCTTTTTACAGATGAGGAAACTGGGGCAAATCGTTAAGTGATTTGCCCAGGATCACACAGCTAGTAAGTGTCTGAGGCCATATTTGAACTCAGGAAGATGAGTCTTCCAAACTCCAGGTCTAGAGCTCTATTCATTGTATCACCTAGCTGCCCTTTCAGTCATATAGTAAACTCTAAAAATTTTAGAAAAAAGAACTGACTTTCATTGGTGGAGGGGATTTCCTCACCTGGAAGTTTCCTACACTAATGAAATCATTCTCTAGTTTTTATCTGGTCCCTATCCTATTGATATTGCTACAAATACCTGGCAAGTGATCTGAAGGATAAATTCAGAAATGAGTTGTATTGTCTCAGGGCAGTTACTACTCAAAAGGATCAATAGAAATTATTTTAAGACATTCATTAACCTATAATCCTGTTTGTATCGGCATTTTACCATCACAGATAGCAGCCCATTTATATTTTCTCACCTTCTGTGATTTGTATCAAAATTTTAAACAAATAATTCGCCAAGTTGCTATACAATGTACTATAGGCCTTCTTTCCATTTTTTTCAAAATCACATGAATACCAATAGAATATTCAGGCTGTTATCATCATCCATACTTACCTTAGGTGATAGGTATACTTCTTTTTACAATCATAAATAGTCTAAGTGATGTCTTTTCTGGCACTTCTAATATACAAATCATCAATGGCATCATGCTTCAGTCTACCTAACAATATTATAATTTTTTACATTTTTATTTAAAGATTTTAGTTCCAAATTCCATCCTTCTCCATATCCTTACCCTCCCCCCCCCTTGCTGAGATGGTAAGCAATCAGATATAGATTATAGATGTGCAATTATGTAAAACATGTCCATATTAGTCATTTTTATAAGAAGACTCAAAAGAAAAAAAGTGAAAATAGCATGCTTCAGCTTATATTCAAACAGTTTCAGTTCTTTCTCTGGAGGAAGATAGTATACTTCATCATTAGTCCTATGGGACTGTCTTGGATTTTGTTTTGCTGAGAATAGCTAAGTCATTCACAATTCTTCACTGGACAATATTGCTGTTACTGTGTAAAACATTCTCCTGGTTCTGTTCATTTCACTATACATCAGTTCATGTAAGTTCTTCTAGGTTTTATTTTTTCTGAAATTACCCTGCTTATTATTTGTAATAATGCAAATTGTAGTCTATTATAATCATATATCACAACTTGCTTAGCTATTCCCCAATTGATGGGCATCCCTTTGATTTCCAATTCTTACTACTAAAGGAGCTGCTATAAATATTTTTATATCCTTTTCACTTTGTTGAGTGTCTTTAAGATATAGACTTTGCAGTGGTATTATTTACTCAAAAGGACATTCACAGTTTTATAGACCTTTTGGAATTGTTCCAAATAGCTCTCCAGAATGGTTGGATCAATTCACAACTCTACTAACAATATATTAGTGTCCCAGGATATTTTTTTCCCCACATCCTGTCCAACATTGAACATTTTCCATTTTTATCATATTAACCAATATCATGAGTGTGAGGTGGTACCTCAGAGTTGTTTTAATTTGCATTTCTCTAATCAAGAGTAATTTAGAGCATTTTTTCATATGACTATAGATAGTTTTGAATTCTTTCTATAAAAATTTCCTGTTCATATCCTTTAACCATTTATCAATTGGGGAATGACATATATTCTTACAAATCTGATTTAGTTCTCTATACATTATGTAAAATTATCTCTCCTGTCTACATCAATTGTTTCTCAAATGAGAAATTTCACTTTTTCTTTTTTTTTATTTTGTTTTATTGTGTCTTCATGTCTCTCTTAGAATCATTAGCTTCCACTTACTCAATTCTAATTTTTTAGGAATTATTTTTTCAGTGACCATTTGTCATTCATTTTCCATTTGGCCAATTCTATTTTTAGGGAGTTATTTTCCTCAATAAATTTTTTGTTGGGGTGACCAGGTGGCACAGTGAACAGAGCACCAGCCCTGGAATCAGGAGGACCTGTTACCACAGTAAGTTTCTATAATCAAGTTTTTTTGTTAGTTTGTTTGTTTTTACTCACTTTTTTCTGCCTTTTTTGTGACTTAGTGTTTTTATGTGAGAGCTGGGCTCTGGCCTGTACTCTCCTAAGCTTTTTGTGCTGGTGCTCAGGGTCTTACTACTAGCTTTCCCTGGGCTTCTTGGCTCAACTACTAGCTTTCACTGGAGCATAGGTCACCCTTCTGGCTTGTACTGGGTGGTGGGGAGTTGGGGCCTCCCCTGGGTGTGGGTTTTAGTTGATGAGCTGCTGCAGGGTTGGGGCCCTGCTCCTGGGTTGCTATGGAAATGATGTCTCTCAATGGGTAGGTCGAATAGGCAGAATCTCACTGTTGGTCAGCCTAGGGCCAGGGCTTCATCCCTACTCAGCAATGGGGTCAGAGTCTTGCTGATGGATTTCTCTGGGGGTGGGATCACTGGGGTGGGGTCTTGTAGTGCTACACAGACTGCTCATTTTTCTAGAGGGCTGCTGGTTTACAGGAGGGCAGGACCTAGCTGGTAGATTGCCCCAGGCTTAGAGACTTGCTGAAAGCCTCCTTCTGTGAGGCTGGATACTGCTGCTGTTGTTGCTTCTGCTGTGATTGGACCTCACTCCTCTCACACCCCAATGAGATAGACCTTTGTTGGCAAACTGCTTCCCCAATCCTAGATTAATTCTAACGTGGTATTCTCATTGTTTGGAGGGGAATTTAAGAGGGTTTTCAGAGGGTTCCATCTCCCTCTGCCATTTTAGCACCAGGAGTCCACCGTGTTATTTTTCATTATTTTTTGGAGTTGTCTACAAATGTGGTTTTTCCAAAGCTAGAGATTTCCATAAGGACATATGACCATTTTTTATTAGCACCAAGGAGATAGATTTTTGCACCAGGAGGCAGATTTAGATCCACAAAAGAACACTGGATAATTAATTCATACCAAGGATAAATTCTAACTCCTTCATGAGTATTTCTTCTTTGACTTCCACAATCGGCAGTGATATCTCAGTCTTTGAAGTATCTATATAAATAAATGTCTGTAACACCCTTTTATCCCTTATCTTGTACAGACTTGTATTCATGAACTTTAAAAAACTTTAAATCTACAGTCCCTCTAATATGGGGTAAACTTTGTGAGGGCTTACTCTTAATAACTATGTGACCATGGGTAAGTTGTTTTGGCTATGAGCTTTCTTTTCCTTGTCTATAAAACAGAAAAAAATATACAACATATCTCATAAAATCATTTTAAAGAAAGTAGTTGGTAGATTGTAAAATATTTCAAAGTATGAAGGGTGATTATGATAATGTTGCTTCTGGCAGGAAGTACCTTCTATTATAAGAATAATTTTATTGATTTTTTGGTTATATATTATTTACATTTCCCAGTGTATGAGCAATTCCTTATAACAAAACAGTAAAAATATAGTTTAGCAAAACTAAAAGTTTTTTTAACTTTTAATTTGTGCAGTGTTCCTCACCTGCATCTGCCCAAGTATCTTCCATCTCTTTTTTCAAGCTAAACCTGATCATAATAATTTTGAGTTTTTCCATTTTTATTTTTTAATGTCATTCTTTTCACTTACATAATAAGTTACTATGTTTTCTGCTTTCCTTGTTTTGCTTAATTCAGTTTTTATCAGTTCTTGTAGATCTTCCCATATTTCTCTGTGTTCATCATATTCAACATTATTTTTTCCATAAACAGGATAATCTTCCATTGCATTCAAGTAACCATCAACTATTCAATCATTCTCCTTATTCTATGAATTTAAATTCTATAAATTGGTGCCTAGGTGGTAGTGAATAGAGCCCTGGACCTAGTATAATAAAGACCTGAATTTAAGTCCTGCCTCAGATACTTTCTTGCTGTGTAATCCTAACTAAACTGCTTACCTTCTATCTGCCTGTTTTTCTATCTGTAAAATGGGTTTATCATTGAACCTACCTTAAAGTGCTATATAAATGTTAGTTGTTTTTGTCATATGTATGTATAAAATCCAAGTTGATCCTCACTAAAAGCTTTCAATGTTAGTATTAAAGGTATTTTTAGCACCATTGAGGAAACATTGAGGAAATTGAGCCTAAGACATATCAGTTGACTAGTCTGTGGTCTTGTCAGTACGTGTTGGAGGCAGTATTTGATTATAGGTTTCTTCTGGCTCCAAATTCAGCATTCCAACCACTATACCATGCTACCTCTTATGTAGGATGTCCTAATAAGTATTTCAAGAGCTCTGCCTATTTGACTACAGAAATAAATTGTCAGCACCTGTGACTTATGGGTTGATGTTTGGATATTCATATTTTCATTAGTATTTTAATTATAAATTATTCAGCACTCACAGTGTCATATCGTATAGGGAACTGTGTATTATTACCTATCCTTGAAGACTTACCTGGCAAACAAATAAATATATATTTTCTAGGGTTATAATTTTTAGTACTTTAAAAATACATACATTTATATATGAACTTCCAACTTTATAGGAAGCAACCCATTCTAATCAATCTTTCTTTTACTCTAGCCAAGGACTATATTATTTTAAAAAATCCTATCTATAATGTAGCCTCTTTGAGTAGACATTAAAAATTCCTTTTATCATGGTTTTGATAGAATTGTGTTTAGTTTAGTTTTATTTTGCTTTGATCAAATCTTTTTTTTTCTTGGATGAAGAACAATAATGTACATAGGAAACGAAACAAGCTATCTAAAATAATCAAAATGAGAGTCATGGTATGATCTTGGAACCAAATTCTGAGCTGTCAGTTAAGAAGCAGGAAGATATCTAGAGTTCATCATATGCCTTTGTCAGAACATATATGAAGGATACTTTTCACTTCTGTATATAGTTTTTCAGAAAAGACATTGAGAAGATGTAGAGTATGTCAGGTCAGTAAAAGGCCTAAGGATCATGCCATGTGAAGATTGGGTGTAATTTAGTTTGGAGAACAGAAGACAGTAGGAAAAAAAAAAAACCACTTTAAGTATTTTAGGGCAGTAACATGGAATGGAAATTGAAAATTACCTACTTGGCTACTGCGTAAAGAACTAGGAGCAGTATATAGAAGCTACATGAAAGTATACTTAGACTCTATGCAAGGGAAAACAAGAACGGTAATAAATACAAAACTTCACAGAGCAAATCCTTCATATTTGCCAGTGCCTATCACTCTGAAAGTTCCACTTCTTTGATCCAAATTTTGTCTTCTGGAATTAGAGAATATAAGTTGAATTCTTGTTCCATCACATTTTTACTTTCAAGAAAAATGTTCCCCATTGAAGTCTTCTATTTCCCATGCTGATCTTCCCCAGTTATTCAACCACCCCTCAAATGGCATGGTAGCCAGAATTGTCTACCTTTCTTTAAGTGTTCCAATTTGCCAATGTCCATTTTTTATTTTCTGAGAGGGTGTCAAAAGTCACCACAATTTCCTGAGGTGACTGGGTCAGTGCATAGGACTAAATATCTAAAGATTAAATTATGTGGTCTGATAGGACAAGGGACTACATGTGAGACAACTTGAACTTGAGTCCCAGATCCAATAAGTATTAGCAATCTATTTGTGAGCAAGTCACTTGATGTGCCTCAGCTATCTCTTCTGGAGAGCAATGATAAAAATCCTTATACTATTTATCTCCCAGCGTGATATCAGGGGCAGAAGGGAGAAACACTTTTAAAAACTTAAAAAGTAGGGGCGGCCAGGTAGCACAGCGAGTAAGAGCACCGGCTCCAGTGTTGAGAAGACCTGGAGATCGAATCCCGGGCTCAGACGCTTAGCACCCACCCAGAAGCGCCTGGCCGTGTTGTCTTGAGCGGGTTACTTAACCCCAATTGCTTAGGGGCGGCCAGGTGGCTCAGCGAGTAGGAGTACCGGCTCCAGTGTTGGGAGGACCTGGAGAGCGAATCCCGGGTTCAGGCACTCAGCACCACACCCAGAAATGACTGGCCGTGTAACCTTGAGCAAGTTACTTAACCCCAATTGCTTAAAAAAAAAAAAAGAAAAAAACTTAAAATGTTATAAAAATAGGAATTATCAGTTTTGATGTTGTGGATGCTATAGTTATTTCCTATATTTATATTTTTTAAGTTCAAGGCCAGAACCAGGAATGATAAATGGACATTGCAAACAGGATTAACATTGAAGAAAACAACAAAACAAAACAAAATAAAATCCACCTCCAAAAAAAAAAAGTAGGTATCCACTAGTGGAATGGGCTACCTTGAAAGGTGGTTGGCTTCTTCTTGACTGTTCAAGCTGTAACTGGATGATAGTTTGTTGGGTACAATTTGCAGGAATTCCTTTAATGAATGTTGGATTAGATGATCACCCAGGTCCTTTCCAATTGTGAAATTCTTTGATTCTATTTTATGCAAGAAGATGCCTTTTGTTTTACTTAATAAATTGCTAAGTGACATTCAATTTGTAGTTGACTAAAGCACCAAAATCATTTTCATGGGAATGACTGGTAAGTGGCAAGATATATATTTCTGAAATTTTTAAGTCAAATGTATATTTACTATGTTAAATATATTAATGTCAGTGTATTATTCCAACTTTGTGAAATCTCTGAAATTCTTGGTTATCTTATCAGCACATTTGATATCCCTCCAAGTCATAGTTATCTTAGAATTTGATAAACATCCTTTTCTACATTTATCATGAAATGCAATTAAAAGTGCTAAAATACACTCAAGAATTAATGATCCTGAAAGGTAGCAAATTATAGCAGTAAAAAAAGTGGCCTTGGAAAACAAGAAAGACTTGAGTTGGAATTATGCCTTTAATATTTATTAGTAGTGTGGCTATGGATAAAGCCCCTTATCCTCTCTGTGTTTCTATTTCCCGAATTACAAAATAAGGATAGTAATGTCTATAGTAATCAAGCTGCATGGTTTTCTGTGGAAATAAAATGAAATTATATATGTATAATACTTTACAAAACTTAAAAGCATTCCATAAATGTCAGCATATTTTCCCTCTTCCTGACTACTAGTATCTAACATCTGGCATTTGAGTGAGAGATGATATTCATTCATTTACTCACTAATTTATTCCACAAACATTCATTCAGCATATACTATAAGTAATATATTGCACTAAGCATATCAACCAATCCATCAACAATCATTTATTCAGTTAACAGATACTATTTTCAAGGAATTTGCAACTTAATCTGTGATTTGGTCTGGATGGTACGAATCATGTTCATAAATAACAATACAAAGGAATTTGAGATAAACATGCAGAAGAGTCCAGAAAAATTGCTATGAGATCAGCAACAAAGGAGAAACTACACTTAATGTAGAGAGGAGAGTGAAATCAAGTTAGATTTCATTGGAGAAGCAGCAACTGAGTTGATCTTTTTTTAAAGTAATATTTCCCCCAAATTATATGTAAAAAAAACTAATTTTAATAATATTTCCCCCAAATTATATGTAAAAAAAACTAATTTTAACATTTGGGTTTTTTTAAACTTTTTAATTCAAAATTCTATCCTTCCTTCCTTCTTCTTGCTCCTCCCTGAGAGAATAAGCAATCTGACATAGGTTATACATATGCAATCATGTAAAATGTACATACTTATTACTTATTTTGTGGAAAACTCACCCCCCCCCCCTTAAAAAAAAAGATGAAAGAAGGAAAGAAAGTGAAAAATAGTTTGCTTCAGTCTGCATTCAGATTCCATCAGTTTCTTCTCTGAAGATGGATAGCATTGTTTATCATGCGACCTTTGAGATTGTCTTGGATCATTATATTGCTTGGAATAGCTAATTCATTCACAGCTCATCATCAAACAATATTGCTGTTACTGTAAACAATGTTCTCCTAGTTCTTCTCACTTCACTCTACATAAGTTCATGTAAGTCTTCCTTGTTTTTTTTTTTAACAATCCTGCTTGTCATTTCTTATAGTACAATAATATTCCATTACAATCATATACTACAACTTGTTTAGCTATTCCCCACATGATGGCTATCACTTCAATTTCCAATTCTTGACCACCACAAAAAGAGCTGCTATAAATATTTTTGTGAAAGAGGTGTTTTTTCCTTTATAAAAAAAAATCCCTTTGGAACACAGACCTAGTAGCAATGTTTATAAATCAAAAAGTATGCACAGTTTTATAGCCTTTTAGGTAGAGATCCAAATTGTTCTCCAGAATAGTTGAATCAGTTCAAAACTCTACCAAGTGTCCATTAGCGCCCCAGTTTTCCCACATCCACTTCAACATTTATCATTTTCATTTTCTCTCATATTATCCAATCTGATAGATTTGAGGTGACACCTCAGAGTTGTTTTAATTTGTCTTTCTCTAATCAACAGTAATTTAGAGCCTTTTTCTACATGACTACAGATAGCTTTGATTTCTTTTCCTAAAACCACATATTCATATCATTTCACCATTTGTCAATTATGGAATGACTCATATTCTTATAAATTTGACTCAGTTGTCTACATATTTGAGAAATGAAGCCTATAGATACTTGCTGTTAACTTCCCCAGCCCCCAGTTTTGTGCTTAACCTTTAATTATGAGTGCATCAATTTTGATTGTGTAAAACCTTTTTAATTTAATAAAATCAAAATTAGCCTTTTTTACATTGTGAAATGTATTTTTCTATTTCTCGTCTGGTACTAAATTCTTCTTTTCTCCATAGATATGACAGATAAACGATTCCATTTTCCCTAATTTGCTAATGGTATTGAATCATGTATCCATTTTGACTTCATCTTGGTATATGGTATGAGATATTTGTCCTATACCTAGTTTCTGCCAAGCTTCTTTCCTCTTTTCCCAGTAATTTTTTATAGTGAATTTTTGTCCTAATAGTTTATATTTTGGGGTTTATCAAACACTAAATTACTATGGTCCTTTACTATTGTGTATCTGAGCTGATATTTAAAAGGAAAAAGTGATTTCAAGAGGTAGATTCAGTGGAAGCAGTCCATACTAGGAGTAGTCAATATAACCAAAGAGAAGGACAAGAATGGCACTCCGAGAGGATTTCAGTTTGGGTTGAATGTAGAATATGTAAATGTGCTAGAAATTTGTACAAAGCTGGAGTGTGATGGTTTTTAATGCCTTGTATCAGCAAGCACCCTAGCATACCTAGGGTGGCTGCCAACACAGGTTCTTAGATCTGCTTCTCCAAAGGAAAGCAACTCAAAATGGGTTAACAATCTTACTTTAATCAACCAAATATATATCATTTACCTACTTCAGGGGAAAAAGTCTGCCCCCTGAGCTTCAGAGAATACAAACAGAAATTAGAAGTAGACAGAGAAAAAGATCAGCAGACAGGGTTCTGCTTTCTGACCATTACATCCATACCCAGTCAGTTACCAGAGAGGGAAGCACCAACATCTGGGTTTTCAAAGCCGGGGGGCTCAACGGCTCCCCAGAATCTCATCTGGCCACATCACGCAACTCTTCCCAAAGTGAACCCCACAGCAAAACCTCACATCAGGATATATATAGCCTTCTCCTGGGTCAGAGAAAATCACAACCCTTGTGACCCACTGCCTAATCACAAAGTAAGGAGGTGTGGGTGTTCCTGAAGAACAAGATTCCCACCACAGGCTCTAGGTGACCACATTCAGCCCATCTAAGCCTATCAAAAGGCCTAGGGGCAGGGAAGATCTTCAGATTCCCATTCTAATAACATGCCTATGTCAGGAATTTATACATTATGGGGAAAGGAATGGAGAGTCACTGAAGATTTCTGAGTAGAAGACTAAAACAAATACCTTCAAAATATTGATTAAGCAATAATACAAAGGGAAGATTAAAGAGAATGGATAGATCAAGAGATTAAGTACCATTTAAGATATATGTGTGGCATGGTATAGGTACATACAGTGGAAAGGCCTCTGGCCTTAGAATTAAGATGTCTGGCTCTCAGTCACAGAATCGTGGAATATTAAAGTTGTAAAGGACCATACAAGCTATCTAGTCTGTCTTATATCTAAATAAATGTTTACTTGCCTCTCCTGATGCCAATGATGGAGATTCTACTACCTCTCAAAGAGGTCCATTTCATTATGGATAGCTCTGATAGTTAGAAAATGTTTCCTTAGATTGTGCCAGGATCTGTGTTTCTGATATTACTACTCATTGCAACTGGATACATACTCTGGGAGCAATCAGAAAAGATCTCACGTCTCCTCTCCATGAAAACTCTATTGGAACATTAACATCTATTCTCTCCATTAATCTTCTCTTCTTTCAAGGTTCACATCTCAAAATCAAAATGGCACAGTTTTCAGGTCTCTCACCATGCAGTTGCTTTCTTTATTTTTTTTGTCAATTCCATCCATGATATAGGATGTTAATTACAAGCATCATATGCCATGTGTTCTGAAGCAGAATATAACATTGTATCACTGCCTTCCCTATTTTGGATTTCAGTGCCATGCCACCCATGACCTTTCTTTGGGCAAGGCAGACTTAAAAATGGATGACTCCTAATAAGGTCAAGGTCCACCTATGATAAAGCAAATATGAATTGGCATTGCTATGATATAGACTAGGGGTTTGTGGTTTTTCAGGGGTAGTAGTTAGGGAAAACTATGTGCTTTTGATGCAGCTTTTTTATTGATCTCAAAAGCACAGGTAGGTGCCCCAAATGCTGAGAAGAATAACCCTTGAGTCATTTTAGGCAGGGTTGTATGAATGGTATACCTGGAAGTAAGCTATATGGACTCCCATTTTCACAAGTAGTGAAGAAAGAACTTTGTAAACTTAAAGCACTAGATAAATGAATTAGGGATCACAATGCACAGAGAGCTATTTACCCTCTACACTTATTAGCTGTTTTTTTTTTTTCCTCAATTTCTTTACTGGTACAATGGGAATAATAAGAACATCTATCTTTCAGCGAGTTTGAGAGGATAAAAATCAGATTGTAGTTTTGCTTTGCAAACATTCAGGTGATATAGATATAAATGCTAGCTATTATTATGGAAATGGGAGTGGTTATTATTAGGACATATCTAGGCCAATGATCTGTTTTCCAGTGATATCGCCCCACCCTGGTCCTCCATTACATATTTACCAGGAAAACAATTAGATGAGGATCTAGATTATTCCCAGGAGCTAGGGTAGTCAACCTTCCCAAGGCTACTTAACCCTCAAATCTAGGTTCTTCTCTTTTCTATTATACTGGAGTTACACTCACCATGAATAACAGAAGAATAGCCAAAAGGGCTTTTTAAATAGGTTTGGTCTGTGTAAGAAGAAAAATGATCATAATGCTGAGCTCCAGAGCATAGTGGCAAACAAGTAGAGAAATATCTCTGCATGTGAGATGGAATATATGATTCCAGGGCCCAGCTATTTAATTTTATTCATTCCTGTATCTAGTTTTTGCATCTCACAGTTTGGGCGCAACAGGAGGTGACACTGTTGACTGTTACTCCTTTCACTTACGTTTTTTCCCCTCGCTGAACATAAACATATCATTACACAGTTACACTGCACTATATTTAGAGCTGATTTTTAACTATCTATTAAATGCAAGACTGGAGTTGGCCTGCATTACCTGAAATGAAAGGGGACTTGCTGGGAAGAAATGGTCTGCTCACTAAACCAAAGATGGGGAGAACTAATTTCTAAACCACAGTGTTTCCCAAGAAATCAGTTTCTGCCTCTTCTCTGAAAAATGCTAACACATCACTTTGGCTGGGGGAGGATTAGTTTGCTTCTTTAGATATATATTGAAAACATTTTATTAGCTGAAGATCTTGCTGCATCTTAACCCAAAGTAAGGGTTGAGTAGGTGCTTGGCACTTGGAGCTGGGGAGAGCTTACCTCCCTCAATTTTCCTGGTTTGCTTTGTGGCTCTGAGTAAATGATTTTGTTCCTTTGGTGTGCAAATTTCCTTCCCACTCTAGTATGTCATACCTATCATAACTTATCCAGAAAAAATACAGAATCGTGGAACTTTTAGACCTAGAAGTGGCTTTTAATATCTATCACTTAATTGAGCCTCCTCATTTTAGATATTATAATGATTGTTGGTTATATTATTTTATTATAATATTTACAAATGAATACATTAACAGTCAGAGAAAAGAAATTGAATGTTTGAAGTAATCCACTTGGTTTGCTTCAGATTTGATATGATAACCTGGGCCTCTTGACTCATTGTTTTGCGATGATTCTACTAGATCAGGGAAACATAATGCAAGAGAAAAAAAGAGCAGAAGGGTTTGGGTAGCATTAGGATTTAAGGCAGGAAAATTAGACTGAGCAGAGAGAGTGTTTGTTAGTGGGGAAATTCCTGAGAGTTGGAATGATGGCAGGAAATGATGGGTAAGAAGAGAGATGAACCTATCAAATCAGCGGCCGAGACTGACTATACTTCTGATTCTTGGTTTGATCATTCCATCAAATATGATTACAATAATTAACTGTAACTGGACTATGTGGTCAAACAGTCTTCCATATTCCTTGTTAGTCAAAATAGTAATTGACTATCAGTTCATTTGCCAAGAAGGTTGGTATAGCTGATTTTCTAGTTACTTATTTCTTGTCTGAGAGTAAAAGACTGGGTTCCATTTTTTAGGGTGTGTGGCATAGCATTCAAGGTCCTTTTTGTGCCTTTCATGTAGACTCAACCTTGTGCTATATTACAAATGCATTTGTCTCTGCAGTTGGAGCCTGCTTCAAGCACAAACTTTCCAATAGTATTGATAATCCAATAGAATTGATTATCAAGGAACTTCTTATTTCCTTCCCAATTCATGTGAGGTGTTTTTTTTTTTTTCTCTTATTAATTATAAAGTTTTGGAAACAACTCTAATGCTTGTTTTTACTATTACTAGATAGAAGCATAGAGTATTAAAATCACCTTCGGGTATATCTGGTCCTATGAATTATTTTATAAATGAGGAAATTTTAGTATAGAGAAGGGAAATGATTTGCTAAAGATCACTCAGGTAAGTCAGAAATGAGACCAGAATTCAGTTTTCCTGATCCCAAACAGCACTCTTTTTTTTGTTGGTTTGTTTGTTTGTTTTATTTTTTTGGAGGGAAGAAGGAAGGGCAATTGGGTTAAGTGACTTACCCAAGTTCGCACAGCTAGCTAAGTGTCAAGTGTCTGAAGTCAGATTTGAACTCAGGTCCTCCTGACTCCAGGGCTGATGCTCTATTCAGTACACCACCTAGCTGCCCACCAGCACTCTATTGTTAAACCATGCTATTTGACATCTGAAAGCAAAGATGAAAGAAATTATGAAAGTGTACTTTTCTGAAACGAGAGCTTTATTTATTAGAAAAGATGTGAAGAATTAGTCAGGAATTGGGTCAGTCCGATAATCAGAGATTAAGTCAATCAATCAATAAGTATTTGTTAAACTTCTACCTAGTGCCAACTACTTTGCTAGGAAGATGAAAGTGAAATAGTCCTGTTCTCAAGGAGTTTACATGCTATAACAGAAGATGATATATATACAAACACATATACATACATGTGAATATTTGCATATATATGTAGATATAAACATATCTACACAATATAGTTCCATAACAATATATGTATGTGTATATATGTGTATATTGTGTATATGTATACATGTGTGTGTACACACTCACATATGGCAATTTTGGTGGGGGTAAGAGAGGAAGCCACTAACCCCTGGGAGAATTAGGAGAGGCTGAAAGCCAAATTAGGATTCTAATTAATAAGTGGCATTCGATTTAAGGTTTGACATAATCTAGTGATTGTAAGGGGAGGGAACAGTCAGTGTAAAGGTCAGTGTGGTAGAGGGTAATAGAATAGTTCCTTCACTTTTTACAGGAAAGCCCAAAGTCAAACATCTAGGTTCAGAGAAGAAGAATTTGGTGTTTTAATTTATTAAAGCCTTGGTTCTACTTATATATTTTTTTCAGAATATCCAGAACCAGCGGAAGTCAGGTCAATATGGTAAAATGGAGAGAACACTAGATTTGGGGTCAGAAGATATGTTTGAGGGGAGGCTAGTTGGCGCAGTGAATAGAGCACCTGCCCTGGAGTCAGTCGGGCCTCAGACACTTGACATACTTACTAGCCGTGTGACTTTGGGCAAGTCACTTAACACCAATTGCCCTGAAAAAAATAAAATAAAGAAGAAGAAGAAGATATGTTTCAATCCTGATTCTATCACTTACTGTGTCTTTGGCCTTCAGTCAGTAACAACCTCTTTCTCTGTAACTATGATATTAAGGACCCGAACTAGATAATCTCTGATACTTGTTTCTAGCTGCACAGTAAATCCCATGATCCTAGATTGCTATTTAGACAAAATTATTTAGCATTTTACATTTTTTTCAAATAGGTTTATTTCAGAAGAATTAGTGATTTTCACCAAATATGATATATTATGGAAGAGAATCATGATATATTAATATTTACCCTCTAGGCCACCATGTTAAAATGATAGTCACTAAATATTTCTTACAAAAATATTTTTTGAAAATTTAGCAGGTTATTAATAAGAAATATATTGCCCTACATCAAATATAGGGCACAGTTATTTTATGAGATACAAAGTAATAGAAAATATGACCCCAACCCTCAAGTAGTAGTGGTAGGCCAAGTAGTATTACAAGTAGTAGCGGTGGTGGTAATAACAATGGAAGCAATAGCAGTAATAGCAGCAGCAGCATTCATATAGCATTTAAAGTTTACAAAACGCTTTAAAAACACCATTTTATTTTATACTCATAGCAAACCTAGAAAGTTGGTGCTATTATTATCCAAATTTTACAGATGAAGAAACTGAAGGAGACAAGAGATAATGGCTTGGCTAGGCTTATACAGCAGCTCCTTATTGCCTGAGACTGGATTTGAACTCAAATCTTCCTAACTCTAGTCCCAAAATTCCATCCACTATATAAATGAGCTGGCTATTATTTTCTATGTGAAACAAGATGTGAAAAATGAAATACTATTATTAATTAGATATCTTGGAGGAGGACACATTTAGTTACAAAATAAATGGGAAAATTGGGAAAGTATTGGGAGATGAAGCTGGCCTTTATTGTAGGAGACTTGGAAATCTGGTGAATTTCAATATCATCTTATGGATAACTGGTCTACACACTATTTTTATTGTACATCTCTATTATTTAAAAAAAATTGACATGTATTGCCAATATGTGTATTTACTTATACATTGTGCACATTTCTTACTATATTAATAATTATGTAATTTACAAAGCATTCATAAATTTTTTTTTGATTCTTGATTCTATAGTCATTAGAGAGAGACACCAGAATTTATCAAGTAGGAGAATGACAGGGGCAGAATTATGCTTTAGGAAAAACTAAACACTTCAGCAACTAGGCAGAGGATACAGTGGAGAGGAGAGAAACTTGAGGCAGAGAGACTAATAATTAAAATAATAGCTAATATAGCACTTTCTGATTTACAAAACATTGCACATGTTATTCCATTTGATCCTCACAACAGCTGTGTGAGGTGGTTGCTAATATTTACAAATCTAAAAAAGTGAGGATGGGAGAAAGTTGAGAGACTTATCCAGGATCATATACTTAGTAAGAAACTGAGACTGAACAAGTTTAAGTGAACTTGCCATAGGTCTCATAATAAGTAAGCAACCAAGGTGGGATTTCACTTGAGGTAGCCCTAACTCCAAGTCCATTGTTCTTACTCAATGTGTCACCTAGTTGTCTTTTGCTATGATGATAGCTCAGGTAAGAATTAACCTGGTCTGAACTTGGATGGTGCTATGTGACCAGCAATAAGGAGACAAATGTATCAGATATTGTTGAAGTAGAAATAATTATATTTGGCAACTAGATATATAGAATGGGAGAAATGAACTTGGATGACTAGAAGGATGCTGGTTCCCTTAACTATAACAGGGAAGATAATGAAATGATATAAATGATGAAGATTACTAGCCATTCATATTGACCCATCATATGTGACTCATTTTGTCCTATATGAAACCAAAAGTCAAGGGGCTCATACAATCATCATTGACCCAGAGTACATAGTTTAATGGCTGCCTGTTGTACCTTCTCAGGCTATGCTGGTGTTAGGAATGGAATGAGTTTTCCTAATGGCACCAGCCCAGTTCTGTCTGTGAATTCATGAGTAGTGGTTAGGTTGTAACTTCCAAGAAGTGCTGATGCCTTTCTCAAAAGTTGAGTACTTGTGGTGGAGTACTGAAGAATATGGAGAGCTAACATTTATATGGTGCTTTGAGGTTTGAAAATTGTTTTACATATATTAACTCCCCTGTGACTATATTAGATACAAATTTCATGACAGGGTATATTGCAGGGATGATGGGATGTCAACCATTCTTTGATTGGTTGATCAAATGCACCTTGGGATCAGGCTACAGCCCATCCCCAGGTGACCACAGCACCTGCTCTGGGGATCATTGCCATAAGCAATTGAAAGTCATATATCAAAAATAAAATAAAATTTAATATTTAATTAAAAAAAACAACAGGGAAGCAAGGAGATGATGCTTTTCCAGGTTTGCAAAGAGGTGTTTCTGGGCAAGTAATCTGAATATCCTCAAAAAATGTTTAACTTTTGGATCTCATCACAGTGAGGCAGATAACCATGGGTTTTTGAAATCTAAACTAATGGAGCAAAAACTCTAGCAGATTCTATAAATTTGGAAAACATTCAAGTAGGTAGTTGGTAACTAACTGGGCAACTTTCATTGAGAAATAGACTAAATTAAATCATGGATGTTTTTCCCTAAAAAACTGATTATCAGGTGCTGAATACCCATATATACACATGCTTTCACACAATATTCATATGTATACATGCATATATGAAGAATGTGCATATATAATCATATATGTAAATGAATATATATATATATATGTATGTAGCTGTATACATATATCTATGTACCAAAACAGTGATGATTGCCTGTTAAGATATGGAAGAGTTGTGATTTGTATCATTGCATGGGATGCCCACAGCATAAATCTGCTGAAATTTTTAAATACTAATTTGAATGTACAGAATGATTGCAATAGGAATGACTGAAGGGAGGGACAACAGATAGGAGGCAACTGAAATAGTAGCAGGATGAAATTGCAAATATCTGAATGAGTTTTTAATGATGTTCATGGACAAGGCAAGAATGGTAAACATGAGAAATGTTGCCAAGAAACTCTAGAATTTGTTGCCTGGTTGTTCTATGTACAGCAAGTGAAATGAAAGAGTCCCTGGGATAAAGGCAATGCAAGGAAGAAAGAACTACTCAACTCTATTTTACTTCTGTTTCCTCTGCCAAGAAGAATAACTTTTGGACTGGAAATTACCAAACAGTACAAATCTCCAAAAAGTAGATGATATGGAACCAAAACCCAAGACAAGTAAGGAGATAGTGAGAAAATAACTAGCTGTATTTGATGAATTCAAGTTACCAGGAGTCTACCAAATATAATGTGCTGAGATTCATTTCAATTTCAGGCAAAAAAGGAAAATAAGATGTAGGATATACTAATGAGATAATTAGTGAATGCCTAAGAAAAGACACAGCAAACACTAGGAGACAGCATGGCTTTATGAAGAATAAGCCATGACAGACTCCTCTCATTTCCTTTTTTTAGGTTGATCAATCAACAGAATGTTGTCGATTATGTTTTCTTGGATTTTTGCAAAGTATTTGGCCACATTTCTGGTGAATAAGATGAGGAGATGTGGACTAGACTACAGAACAGTTGAGTGAAATTGCCACAGGTTGAATCACTGGACCCAAAGAATAGTTATAGAAATACTGATGCTAACTTAGAGGAGTTTCCCCATTGCATTCCCCAAAGGTTGGGCTTTTGCCATATGAGTTTCAATATTTTTAACAATTACTTGAATAAAGGAATATATCACATGCTTATTATATTTGTGGATGAAATCAATTCTAGAGATATAGGTTAACTTTGAATGATAGACTGTATCCCAAAGATCTCATCTAGCTAAAACAATGGGCCAAAGCTCAGAAGATGATATTCTTTAAAGATAAAGATAAAATTAAAAAATATATTTATAAATATAAAATAAAGATAAAATATAAAGTAAAAATAATAAATATAACAATATTTATAAAATATAAAACAATTTAAAAAGATAAATATAAATTTAAAAAAAGAAAAAATATAAATTTTAAAAATACAATGGAAGTCAAGCAATTTCAAAAGCACAAGATTGGGGAAATAGATCTGAAGGATTTGATGAACTATCAGAATGATCCAAATTAATTAAATTTGGCCATTGCCAATGCTGATGTGATCTTAGATTGCATTATGTAGTAAAATATCAAGAGAAAAGGTAATAGTTGCTTGTCCTACCGTCTACACAGACCACATCTGGAGTATTCTGTACAGTTCTGACCACTACATTTTCAGAAGGACATTAATAAGCTGAAGACAATCAAAAGATGATTAATGAGGTTAGTGAAAGGCATATCATGCCATATAAACATTGTCTGAAGGAATTGGAGTTGGTTTCCAAAGGAAAAAGAAGCTTTGGAAAGTACATGTTCTGTCGGATATCTGAAGTGCTATAATGTAGAAAAGGGATTGAATATGTTTTGCTTGATCTCAGAAAGATTTAAAAGGTGAGAAAATTAAATTCCCAATAATTTTATCACAGGACAAAACTAGGAACAAGATGGAAGATTTGGGCACAACAGAAGTGCAAATTTCTTAACAATCAAAGATGGCTGAAGGTGGAATGGGCTGCCTTGGGTGGAAGTCCTGGCCACCTCATTAAAGGTTTTCAGGTAAAGAACAGTAGAATGTCATTTCCTTAATGTGTTAATGTTAGTTCCTAAAGGGCAGAGAATTACGTTGTTTTCACTTTGTCTTTATATCCTTAGATCCTCTTAGGGTAATTTTTGGATATTTGTTGAAAATAAAGTAGGCTCTTAAATGTTCATGGAACTAAAATGAAAGGATGGATGTCTACTTGATAAAAATGTTGTAGAATAAATTCTTGATCTGATAAAAGTGGGACTAAAATGACTTTTTTAAATCTAAGATTCTTTGATTCAATAAACTGACCAAACTCAGTTAACAATGGCAGTTTGCAGAGAGGAGGGAACAGTATTGTGATTTCAGTGAGCTTGAGCTAGTAAGCTATGTAGCAAACTACTAAATTATGCAGAAAAGCAATGAGGTTGGCAAAGTGAAGGCATTACCAGAATATTAATCAATTAAAAGAACAAATTATGGAAGGATGAATTTTAAAGTAGAGTAAGATACTTAAAAAGATAGCCAATCTACTTATTTTGTACCAATCACTCAGATAAGCCTATGCCAGCTTGATGTGATACCTTATTTTCTATGGAGTTCTGTCTCCCAACAACCCTGGGAAGTGAGAAGTAAAACGAATCCCTCACATCTCTAGAATGCTTTGATAGTCCTCATAGCAAGGTATCCCAAAGTGGAGTGGTTGCCTCCACCAGATGTATACAGAGTAGTTAAAATGTTATGTCAGAGGGGAAGGTACTAGCAAATTTCTCTCACAGTAGCTAGTCTTTATGTAAATCTTTAAGTTACAAAGCACTTTCAGGAATTATTTTGTTTGATCCTCACAAGTATTCTGTAGAGTAAGGCAATTTTTTTTCAATGTCCCTAAACAATGACAATGGTGCTTATTCTCAAATATGGACAAAGCCATTCATTCCACAAAGTTCCATATCAGTTGAGACAATTATCTCCAGGACACTGTGTTGCATGAAGATTGCCACCCTTATTAGAAAGCAACCTCAGTTATTCCATACAATGTCATCAGGTAGTCTTAGGATATTCTCCCCACCCAACTAAAGTACCTATCTCTTGGAGCCTGAATTATTTTCCATTCAATAATCTCCTCTTTAATTTTTTTTTTAAATTTCACCATTCTGGAAAGTTCCCCTGAGTGCCCCAGAATGATCAGAACTTAATAGATAAAAAGGTGACTCTGAAGAGCTCTCCAGATCTAGTTTCAAGTTGGCAAGTGGTCAGAAGCTCTCATTCTATATAATTATACTTAAAAGCAGATGAGAGTTCTCTTCTCAGTAACAAAATTTAGAAAGAGAGCCTAGTCTCTTTAAATCAAGTCCCAGGCTTGATCCCTGATGTACTGATTTTTATCTGTCAGTTATGACATATCTCTCCATGATCTGGAAAAATTAGAAGGGCACAGAGGGTACATTTTTCCCTTTTCCTATTGTTATGTTATAGCAATATACCCCTTAATAGCATCATTGGTGAGTTTTTCTTCCCCTTTCATGGTTTTATCTCTTCCAGAACAAGTTATATCAGACAACAGGCAGAATTTGGGCATCCCAGAATTTATAAGGGAGCCTATAGTGGCCAACACATGGTTGGAGGAGCAACAGCTTTTGATGATGCATAATTGATCACCTAGCAATTCAGCTATATTTGGGTTTTACTGTGGTGCCAATGAAGAGGGAACGAAACAAGAGATAGAGACAGAGAGAGAAAGAGAGATCCAAAGGGCATAAAATGCTGTCATCTGGTCATGCTGTGTAAACTGCTATAACTTCCTCACTGGTGATTCCTTGTGTGATAATGGAACTCTGAAATAATATTAGAGGGTATGTGAAAGATCTATGGCCAATTTAGTCACTGAAGCAAGGCTCAGAATCTCTGGGTTAAGGCTGCAGAGGGAGATGACTTGCCATAAGATGAGCTGACTGGAACTCTGAGAAATCTATGCTTCAGTGCCTCTGAGAAGCGCCAAGAGCTATGTGTACATTCATGGGGGAGAACGGAATCCACAAGGCAGATGCCAGTGGCTGCAGATTTTCAGTTTGTAGTCTAATGACTGATTTGATGGCAGCTCTGTTAATTTTTCAAAAGCAATTCTAGGGACTGCTCTTCAGCAGTCCCTGTAAACCTAGGAATTCACAGAGAGGTCAGGCTAGATGGGACACTGAACTTGGTTCTGAGAAAAAGAAAAGGAATCATAGGATCATAGTTTTAAAGTTTCAAAGGACTTTTGAGATAATCTTGTCCAACTCCCTCATTTTATAAAGAAAAGAAATAAAAATGATGCTTAGAGAACTTAAGTTACTACCTCTGGTTTTAAGAATCCAGGTCCCCTGAATAAATCCAGCACTTTTTTTGTGATGATGGTCAAGTCATTCAATGTCTTTGAAAAGCAATTCCCTCAACTGTAAAATAGAGATTAAAGTATCATAGGGTCACTGATTTTGAAGTAAAAAAAATATTAAAATGAGCCTTCCTCATTTTATAGACGAATGAAGTGAAACTTAGATATTTGAAATGGTTCAAAAAGGAGGTGAGGCAGTGGATAGAGTGCTGAACTTGTGTTCGTATCTGGTCTCAGACATTACCTATGTGATCCTGGATAAATCACTTGTCCTCATCCTTTCTATTTCTCTTTAACTCTATGGAAAAAAAAAAAACTCACAATATACCCTCCCCCAAGTGCTATTGTGAGGATCAAGAAAAATAATATTTGGAAAGCACTACCTAAATTAGAGATATCATTTGCCCAAGATTGTGCTAGTAGTAAGTGGTAGACTGAATATCTAAGGTCCTTTCATTCCAGATCTAGTACTTTTCCTTGAGTACTAGCCTTCTTCTTAGCATGTGTCCAACAAAGTAAGGAAAATGCCTTTAAAATATATTGAGGCACTAAAGAAGTAGGAACTATTATTCCATGAGACAAAAGGGCAGAGTGGATAGAAGGTAATAATTTAACTGAGGAATAGACTAGGTTCTCATCCTGTCTCCAATACATGTTGGATGCATGAACTCACAGTGCCTCTCACCCAGGCAATTCTCAGATCTCATAAAGTGTTGAACAGTTGACCAAATCTTCGTTGGTGGAGGGAATTTTTTAACCAGACATTTCTTATTCTGATTAAATCATAGGCCTACTCCTATATATTAATAGAGAAAGACATACATAGACAGAATGTGAAATAAATAGCTCCTTATTCTAAAGATGAAAAATAGAATACTCAATTTCCAAACAAGGTTTAGTGTTGATTTTTTAAAGACTTTTTTCCATGGTGCTAAATACAATTTTCTTTTTTCCAAATATTCCCTTAATCAAAAAATACAATTATATTCTGATTTAGAGGCAGCTAGGTGGTAGAGTGGACAGAGCCCCAAGTCTGGAGTCAGGAAGACCCCTCTTCCTGTGTTCAAATCTGGCCTCAGACACTTACTAGTTGTATGACTCTGGGCAAATCACTTAACCCTGTTTGCCTCAGAATTCTCAGTTGTAAAATAAGCTAGAGAAGGAAATGGAAAACCAAAAATAGGATCATGAAAAGTAAAATATGACTGAAAAATGGCTGAATAGGTAGAATTTGCATGTGAAAATTTAAATAGCTAAAGGATATCACTTCAGTGAAAACATGAAGCCTTTCTTGTTCACATTGGCTGGAATGGATCCTTCCTGTATTTTATCACATATCTAGAACCATTAAGTCAAAATCTCTTCTTCCTAGAAGAGGGGGATAATCCTGGGTGAAGAAGAAAATGGTATATGTGTGCTACAGAGGGTGGGGGATGAAAGGCCAAAAGGGTTGGGGAAGTAATAGTTAGTGCATTGGGAGGATGAAGCAGTGACAGAGAAGAGGATAGCCCAACAACTGGTGTATTTGTGTCTAGGAAGAATGTATGTCATCACGTACCTGTAAGAGGTGAGGAGAGAAGAGAGGAGTGTCTCTGGGAGAGTGACTCCATGGCAAAGTAATCCTGGCGCTCATAAGTGGTGAGGAGGTGCTCCCGAGGAAGTTTTAAAAGAGCACTGGGGGTGGAGTTAGGAGAGAAAGGGAGTTCTTGTTCTCCAGTTAAGCTGATGACAGAACACAAACCGCCAGGATTGTGATCTCCATGAGATTCAAGGGAGGAAATGGATAGAGCACTGTTCTTTGAGTCAGGAAGCCCTGGGTTCAAAAACTGCCCAGATACTTAGTAACTTTGTAACACTGGGCAATCACATAACACCTCTGTAGCTCAGTTTCCTCATCTGTAAATTGAAAAGATTGGGCATGATGGCATCTAAAGTCTCTTCTAGCTCTGATTCTAAGTCTATGATCTAATGATGAGTATATTCCATACCTGTGGCCTGGGTTAATGTTCCAGGGGTCCTGTCCTGGGATAAGTTCTACATTATTTATTCGTTTGTTTACTCCTCTTTGGAACATAGATCAAGTTTAGAAAGGGTCTCAGAATTCATCTAGACCAATTACCTCAAATTAAAAATGACTATAATCATATTTGAGGGAGTTAAATAACTTGTCCAAGGTCACATACATAATAAGAATCAGAGAGGGGTTTGGAACCAAGGTTTTCAGACTCCAAAGCAAATATTCTTTCCACTGTACCTCAACTGCTTATTAATTATTAAGTAAGTGTAATTAGGTTAGTGGAAATGGGAACATCTAGAAGAAAGAAGAAAAAAAAACTTGGGGGCACATGATTTTCAGGCTTCAAATATTTGAAGTGCTCTTCCATATGAAAGAGTTTAGAAACATTTCACTTGACTCCAAAGGCAATAATTAGGAACTATGAGTAGGAATTGCAAAATGGAATACTTGGATTTGATGTCAGGAGTAACTTCTTAACAAGCAGAATTATCCAAAAGAGAAATGGTCTGCATGAGAGAATAGTGGGTTCTCAACAATGGAAGTCTTCAAGCAAAGCCTGGATTACTACGAGTTGGGTATGCTGTAGAGGAGGTCAGGCTTGATCACCACTGAGTTCCCTTCTAACTATGAAAATTTGGTGTGCTCATGTACTTCAGAAATCCTAATCCAGTGGTGTGATGGTAAAAGTTTAACAAGCAACTTTCAGAAGGAATATATATGCCCAAGATGCTTTAAGTTTAATCTGCATTAACTTTTTCTCCAAATTTCTCAAGTCTAAGCACTCAAGGAAACAATAACTCAAAGGCCTGATTTGTATCATTTACTGATTTCTGAGATGTAAATTCTCACAATGGAAATTTAACAATTGATTCTCTCAAATTGATTCAAACTGGCTCTAGTGTACCCTGTCCTTATTCCAGTGGCTCTTCATGGCCTACAGGGGACCCTATGCCCTAAACACTATACTAGGAGAAAAAAATATGTGAAAATCTTACTAAATTGTAAAGACTTTGGGGGGGAGGGTGATACAGAAACCTTCTGAAGTCTATTTACTTACTTGTAGAACTGTTATGATCTCTGTTAATGGAGAAAGTGTCCATTGACGAAGACCATAAAACCATGAAGCATAAAACCATATGTATTTATATTCTAGTCCATGTTATATTTCTCTATTAGCATTTTAAGTTTTCCCCCCCCCTTGGTCTAATACATATTGCCTATACAGTAGTAACTGGCATTTAGTAGGTACTTGAGGAATATATGTTGATTGATTTCTTGAGTCTAGAGTCTAAATATTTTGTTCATTCTTTATGTGTTATTGAAAGAAGGAGTTTTTGATCCAGAGACAGAGGTTTTCTTCCTAAAGAATTAGAAATCAGAGCTTTAAATCATGCAAAAGTCATGGGAGAGAGGCAATGTGATCAATATTACCTGTAATCACATCTTTACCTACTGTCAGTTAAGTATCAAAGTCAACCAAGACTTACATTAATAATTCTATCTGAAGTAAAGTTATACTGAAGGAATAACATTTAGTATGAGTCAAGTCATTCCATCACTTGCCGTCTACCAGATGGCTAAAAGTAAAATCACTACTTCAAACTTTGTAATGTAATTAGACACAGAACTACCAAAGAACATGTGTATTTACATAGCTAAAATTAGTCACCTTACACAATATAAAACAATAGAACTTTGGGGCCAGAAGAGACCTTAGAAGATCATCTTGTCCCCCCTCATTTTATGGAATAGGAAATTGAAGTCTAAAAGTAGGTTTTTAGCTTTATAAAATGTAAGAGAAGGAAAGGAAAGAGAAAAGGAAAAAGAAGAGGGGAGGAGAGGGGAAAGAAAAGGAAAGAGCAAAGGAAAGGGAAAAGGAAAGGAAAAAGAAAAGGAAAGGAAGGGCAGGGCAGGGCAGGGCAGGGCAGGGCAGGGCAGGGCAGGGAAGGGCAGGGAAGGGAAGGGAAGGGAAGGGAAGGGAAGGGAAGGAAAGGGAAGGGAAGGGAAGGGAAGGGAAGGGAAGGGAAGGTCTGCTGTGACCCTGGACAAATCACTTAACCCTATTTGCTTCAGTTTCCTTATCTATAAAACAAGCTGGAGAAGGAAATGGCAAACTTCTCCAGTAATTTTCTGCCAAGAAAACCCCAATGAGGTCATGAAGAGTCAGACAGGATTGAAAAATGACTGAAATGTGTCAGGTATTCTGCTAAGTGCTTTTAAAAATATTATCTCATTTATCCCCACAACAACCCTGGGAGGTAGATACTATTATCATTTCCATTGTACAGTTGATGGAACTGAAGCATACATAGATTAAAGTGACTTGCCCAGGGTCACACAGCTAGTAAATATCTAAGGTTAGATAAGAACTCAGCTCTTCTGAGACTCCAGGCCCAGAAGTACACTGTACTTCTGAGCTTCCATCATCCCTAAATGGTCCAGAGATGGAAAATGCTTGTTGAAGCTATGTGGATTGTAAAGGAAAATGTCAGGAATAAAATCCAGGCCTTTTTGTTGTTCTTTAGTCATTTTAGTCATGTCTGACTCTGTGACATTTTGGGGTTTTCTTGGCAAAGACACTACAGCATCTTTTTTCTATTTCTTTCTCTAGATCATTTTAGTTGAGGAAACTGAGGCAAACAGGGTTAAGTGACTTGCCCAAGGTCACACAACCAGTAAGTGTTTGAGGACAGATTTGAATTCAGGAAGATGAGTCTTCCTGATTCCAAGCACAATGCTCTCATCCACTATGCCACATAACTGCCAGGTCTTTAGTATTTCCCATCTTTAAACCTTCTGCCACACATCTGCCAGGATTAACTATGTCATTGACCTGCTAAATAAACTCCATTGACTCACTATTGCTCCCAAGATCAAATACAAACCTCTCATTTTGACATCTAAAGCCGTTGTCTCAAATCTACCTTTCTAACCTTATTATACATTACTTCCCTTACACTCAAATTGACCTATTTTCTCTTTTTCTAGCCCAGAATTTTCTATCCCCCTTTTGCCTACATTCCCCAAATCTATCTCTTTCTTACACATGGAATGCTCTCTGTCTTCAGTTCTGCCTCTGAGAATCTCTAGTTTCTTTCAAAGCCCAGTTCAAATGACATCTCCTACATTAGGTCTTTTCTGAACTCCTAGATGCTAATGTTTCTTGTTTATACCTTATAATTTATCTTGTATCTGGTTACATGTGTATAGGTTTTCCTTTATCCCATAGTCAAAAGTAGTCTACTTAAAGTTTGAGATTATTTCATGTTTTGTCCTTGTACCCCCAACACCAAGCACAGTGACTGGCACATAAGGAAGCCCTTAATAAATGTGTGCTGATTGATTGATTCAGACTCCAAATATTTTAGTCTTTCCTTTACCTAACAGGTTGTTTCCACCTAACTCTTGGACCAGTGCTCTTGTGTGCCCTAGCAGAAATGGATGTGTTTTTGATAAGCATAACGATAGGGAAAATTTGCATTTCAAATGTTTCTAACATCTTGTAATTTGTTCAGAAAGTGAGTAAAAACACAACACCTCAGATGCCTGCAAACAGTCTATCAAATATGACATTTTCCATTTTGTAACCGACAACCTTTGCTCATTTGTAGGGCTAATAATTCTGTCAATTTCAACTTCAGTCCTTTACTAGATATCAAATCTGCATACACAGTACTATGTGGGGCAGGGGAGATACAAATATTGATTTAAAATTTCACAGTCACTCTTACCTCAAGGAATATACAATCAATTAGACTAATAGAAGAATAGACCCAATTGATACTTTTGTATCATGGTAAGATCCTAATTTTTATATTGGTTAGAGATGGATTCATCAGCTTTCACTAGCACTGACCTTCTTTTCTTTTTCTTGAATTTTGGTAATAAAAAGTAACTCATTTGGTAAAGAGTTAATAGTTGTTCATCTGAGTAACTTTATTTTGTTCAGGGAAATTCAGTTAAATTTAAAATACTGTAGAGAAAATTCACTTATTATGGAAAGCAGAAATCTGCTGAACTGCCCAAAAATAACTCAGGCAGTTAACATTCACCAGCTTGCAAACTCTATTGATACACTCAGTTTACTACTTTGAGCCCATCTGCCAGATATACCTGGTTTCAGATGGGGCTGTATTTGCTAACTGAATTAATGAAGAACATAGAATCCTTAAAAAAAACACGCTCAAACATATTCTCTTACCAAGGTTATTATGTATATCAGCATGGTGCTTGATTTTTCCTTAAATTATAAATAGAATTTTACATCCAGGACCAAATACTTCAAATAATGCAAAGATCTTGTTTTAAATAGCAGTGTCTAAAATAGCTAAAATAGCCCACTATTTAAACAAAAAAGGCATACAGGTCTACGAAAATGTAAAGTCTTAAAGACTTTTTTTGCTTTATGTAGCAAGGACAAGAGACACTATACTGGTATTCTTCAATAGAATTTAAGTTTCTTGAGGAAAGGGGCTGATATATTTGTTTCTTTTTTTTTTTCTTTGTATACAGGGGTGCCTAACACACTGTAGGCAGTTAATGGATGCTGGATGGTGGATTGAAAATAGAGGGTCAGCTTGAGGGTTACACTGGTATTCACAAAATATTAAGAGACAGAGTGGAAGATCTATAGTACATATGTTTGATAAATCTTTTAGGACAGAACGTAAGGGAAGTTTTAGATAGCAATCATATGGGATGAAAAGACATGGGTGAGGTGAAATCTGCACTGGAGGAGGGAATGAATAATCATAGCAATGGTATCTCAGAACCATCAAAGCATCAGAAATTAGAACAGAAATTTTTCAAAGAAATAGACCTTAAATTTCGTCCAGAGCTATGAACAAAAATCAAAACAGAAGAAATTGCTAAGGAAGTAATTACACAAGGGAATTTTTCAGTTATTTCACTCATGTCTGACTCTTCATGACCCCATAGGCGTGGGGAGGTCAGGGCCAGGTTTCCTTGGCAAAGATTCTGGAGTAGTTTGCCATTTCTTTCTCCAATATAAGGGAATTATGAATGCTCAATATTAGCTGATCTAATGATACAAATAGAAGAAAGCTTATCTTTTTTTTTTTGCTTTATTTTTTGGAGGGCTATTGGGTTTAAGCTACTTGCCCAAGGTCACACGGCTAGTAAGTGTTACGTGTCTGAGGTTATATTTGAACTCAGGTCCTCCTAACTCCAGGGCAAATGCTCTATTCAGTGCACCACCTAGCCTCTCTGAAGAAAGCTTATCTTGAAGTTTCTAGTTTTTTTTTTTCATACTCCAACCAAATTACTTACATTCTTTGAATATGCATACATATTTATATATATGAAAACTTTCTGATCCACCAAGAAAATATAAACTCCTTGATTATTGGGGATATTTTTTTCTTGTGTCTCCAGCATTTATCACCGTCCCTTGAGCATAGTAGGTGCTAAATAAATGGTTGCTGAATTAAATTGTTTGATGAGACAGATCAGTCTCTGAGAAAATTTTACATTTTTGTTTAGTTCAGGGGACCAGAAAAGAATTGAGTTAGGAAATGGGATGAAAGCTTCTTGAAGGCAGAAACTTTTATTCTGGTCATTGTCTACCCTGAACCTAGCCCAGAACCTAAAACATAGTAGGTGCTTAATAAAATTTTGATTGACTTGGTCATCTGTTTCCAGAAGGGGAGGGCTCAACTGAGTTGGGGAACTTTTCTAAAACAAATCTAAGTAGAGAGATAGTCTCTCAGGTAAAGAATATAGTGAAGAAAACAGATACTGCAGGGAAGAAGCAAGGACTTTATTGTACTCTTTCCAAGTTATGCCTTAGAAGTGGCATTAGATACATTGGATCTAAGTATCATTGTTCTTATACCTTAGGAAGGTAGTCAACTACCATTTAGTAGGCACTTATTATGTGTCAGACCTGAAAACTGTAATTGAGTTAGGGAGATGTCTACTGCAGGCATGTGAAGAATTTCCCCAGTAGAATGAGTGGACGAAAACAATTTGTTCTAGCAACAATGAAGACAGCTGAAATGGGTGCTGTGGAATAGTGAGAGCATGATCAGATATTCAAGATGTCAAGGTCATCCACTGTACCCTGGGTCATCACCAGTTACTTTTGTGACTTTTGTCCTGCCAATGGACTTTGATGATTCAGGAGGAGAGGCTGAAGCTGAAGACTTTGCACAACTCTGCCTCACCTAAATCCAATTCATGTTCAAGTCAAGGTGTTACTTGCCAAGTTCCTGGTCCTCCTTGAAAACAAAGGATGAACAGCAACAACTGTGTGTCAAGCATTGTGTTAAGCGCCATACCATCATCTCCTAGCTTCTTCCTGATGTTTGATGATTTTTTTTTCAATGTGTCTAATATTACTATCAGTCATTAGTCATATCAACATTTCCTAATAAACTGCTGGTAGTTGGTAGAAGTGAACAGGACGCTGCTTTAGGCAGGCTTCTTTCCAGCTTTGTCTATGCTCTTATGAATTTATTTTTTTTTTCTGGAGAAGCTTGCATACTTTGTACCTTATGAACTCTTTTGGAATTTTCCCTAAGACATTAAAGGATTTAGAGCTGGAAGGAAACTTAGATGTAATCTAGAAAAACCCTCATTTAACAGAGCAGAGGACCCAGGCAAAGACAAACCAGATGATTTCTCCGAGGTCACACAGCTAGTAATATTCAGTAGAGGAAGATTAAGGACCTAAGGACTGTAGGCACCCTTTAGTGTGAAGACTTAAGGGCTTTGTCTTTCTCTAGTCTGCAATTTTAAAAAATTACAATAATAAATAATAATGAGAGTGAGCATATTTTATTGGATAGATAATTGGCCTCCAAGCCAGGAAGACCAACATTAAAATCCCCCTTCAGGTATATATTGATTCCGGTCAAATCACTTAATTTCTTGGTACTTGAGGCAACTCTCTAAGATTATAAATTGGAGAGAAAGTACTAATCTACAGTAACAGAGAAAATTTGTCAGTGGGAACTCCCTATATCAGAGAAAACATAGATCAGATTCATACCTATATTATGTATATCTGTGTATACACAGTTTTTATAACATCTATATATTCTTTATATGTTCATATATATACATATATATGACACTATACTTAAATGTTCTGAATAAATTATAATACTTTAAAAATTGCATAAACTGTTTTTATTTCATTTTCTCTTTTTAGGCATTTAAACTGATAGTAAGATTTAAAATTTGCCAGAAGTATCACTTAGAAAATTAATAAGGTTTTTGATCTCAGCCCTTCTATACCATTCCCTGATTTTTGTGGTGTGGAGCAACAAGGTGGGGGGCCAGAGTGAGGTGCCCAGCCCTTGGCTTGAAGCTCCAAGGTTGCATGATGGAAAAGACTCCTGATCTGAGAGGGGAAGACTCAGGCTATCTTTCTTCCCCTAAACTTGGTAACTACAAGCAAAACAATAACCACAAAATTAATGATGATAGTGATAATGATCATTGAACTAACATTTACATAGAGCCTACTATGTGCCAGAGTGTGTGCTAAACCCTTTATAATTATCATATCATTATATTCTAACAATGAGCTTAGAAGTTATTTTTAACCCTATTTTTGTGGTTATTATTAATCAGGCATTTCAGTCATGTCCAACTCTTCGTGACCCCATTTGGTGTTTTCTTGCCAAAGAAACTGGAGTGGTTTACCATTTCCTTCTTGAGTTTATTTTACAGATGGGGAAACTGAGGCAAACAGGATAGGTGACTTGCCCAGGGTCACACAGATGGTACCTGAGGCCAAAACTGAACTTAGGAAGATGAATCCTCCTGACTCCAGGATAGGCACTCTATCCACTAAGTCAACTAGCTGCCCTCAGCATCTAAGGTCATATTTGAACTTAAGTCTTCATGCCTCCAGGCTCAGGGCTCTAAGCACTGTACAACCTAACATGAGTCTAGTGTTCCTGTTGAATGATTTAGGATTGAAATTTGGACTTTAAACTAAGGGCACCTGCTTCCCATTTCAGTGCTTTTTCTGCTTTGTTTATTTTAGGTGGTAACATTCTACCATCACAAGAATCATATCTTTTTAACTTTTTTTTAAGTATGTCCAGAGAAGCATCTTGCAAATATGAACAATTAATAGCTGCTTCAGTTGGTGGTGATGATTATAGAAAGCTGGGTTTGTGGGAAAAGTCTAGCATTAACAAATACATTTTTCCCCCTAAGGCATAAATATTAGAACAATCTGTGGGAATAGCAAGTGGTTAGTTAATTATGGAAAGTAGATTAACAAAAGTAAATTTTCTGTTATTTTTAATTTAATATGATTAGACAAAGGAGATTGGGTTTTGAAAAAGGTTATTAATGAGATAGAATAGCAGGATTTACATTCCTGGGAGTTGTGCAGAAAGCTATTAAATAAGGATTCAGTAAAAGGAGGTAAAGTGAAGCAAATAAGAGAATTCAAGGAGAAAAGAAGACATCTGCATTTATGGGGGAAGATAAAAACAGAAGAAAAAGGCAAGAAGGATATAGTAAGGGGGGAAAGGGATGGAAGAAAATGCGGATAACCACCCAAAGCATCTGGTGGAAAGGCAGGCTCTCATCTAATTTAATATTTCACCTTCATAATATTGTAGCTAAAAGTCCATTAATATAACAGAATAAACAATAAAGGGAGTACAAGGAACAGTTCCTATTGGAATTTTTTTTGGATTGGAATAAATCGTTTGAACGTCATTTTGGGTGCCTTCTCCATCAGCGTGTATCATGATGAAATAAATAAGTTTAACTGTGGATTTATCCTTCACCAATAGCCAAAGCATTTGAACTTCCTCACTGCCATTAAGGGAATGAACCATGGGATCAATGGAGCAAACTCTCAGACTGTTTAAAAGACAGGCCAAAGAGGTATTAGAAAGGCCTGATTATCACAAACTCACCTCTACACAAAAGGATTGATCAATCATGCCCAACCACTAGGAATGTACCAACTCTAATAATGATTAATAATAAAAATAGTATACATAAACATTCATATAGTGCTTACTATCTGCCAGCTATTGTGCTAAGCGCTTTACAACTACTGTATTATTTGATCCTCACAACAACCCTCAGAAGTAGGTTCTATTATTATCCCCCTCTTATACATGAGGAAATGGAGGTAAACAGAGGTTAAGTGACTTGCCCAGGGTCACATAGCAAGTAAGTGTTCGAGGCCAAATTTGAACTTGGGTCTTCTTGACTTCAGGCCCAGCATTCTATTCTGCTACCTAATAATTCACAGATGCCCAAGGGGTAGGAAAAGAGGAACACAGCACACTAGGCATCTGGGCACCTCTCAATGGGTTACTATACCAAAAAGGACAATTAGTAACATATCCATAAACTAAGAATGCTCACAAGGATCTTGAAAAGCCAACATTGCTCTTCCCATGCCACAGAGGCTTTCCTGCATCAAACTTATAGCAGGAACTTCTGTGTCGTAAGGCTCCAGACACTGGAAAGAGGCATCACTTTTCTTCATTAAATCATTTGAATATATGAGACCCATGTATTCGTAATGACCACACAATGAATGTATTCAGCTCTACCACTTTCTAGAATCAAGGACCTACCTAAGAACGGTCCTATTGCTGCTTGCTACTACTGTGCTGACCAAAGAAGTGATCTCTTCTGGTTAGTGAGCCATTTCAAGAAAACAGATGCACTTTTTGTACCCTGGGAGCTTAAATTTTAAAATGGACAATGGTGATAAAAAACAAAGATAAGAAAATACAAAACACCTTTCTTAATGGAACCAATTGCATTTAGAGGTAGGAACCATGTTTTCTAGTCTCTGTTGAACCACTCCCTAACAATGAGTCACTGGGTGAGTTATTTAATCTCTCTGGGCCTCAGATGGCTTATCTGTGAAACTAGTGACCATAGTAATCCCCAAAATGTATCCAGTCAGGGTACTAGGCCACATAGTTTCTTTATGTCCCTTCAAGTTTAACAATCATGATTCTCTTGTATGTTGGTTGGGGCAAGTACTGGGGAAATTAGGGAGACTAGGAGAGCAAGGCCTAGTTTAGTAGGCAGGAGACTCAAGTTTTAGTCCTGGGTGAGCCATTGATTTAAGTAAATTGTGAGTTCTCCTTCTTTCTTGTGCCTATCTACCTTTTCTCTCTCCAAATTCTATATCTAAAACACAACCATAATCTCTGTTCCAGAGCACTGTGGTGAGAATGAAAGAAATAATTCTTGCAAAGCACGAAGAGCTCTTTGGAAGAAAGGATATATAAATACTGGCTATAATTATCACATTAATACAGCTAGGATCATGAAGGCATAGACAACCAGCATATGGCACAAGGTGCCAGCCCCAGATCTACAACCAGAAAAAGAGAAAATGTTGCCTAGGGAAACAGGGTTGCCCTTCAGAGATCTTTGCAGGATATGCCCTGTCCTTCCAGAGTGGGCGTCACCTCCCCTTTCTAAAAAGGAGGGGAGAAAGTGCTGATTATGAAAGGGAATCTTCCCAGATAGTTTAAGGCACACTGGGCTGTCAGCAAAATTAGCTTTTAGCATATCTGGGGACGTTTCCCTTCATTGGTGGTGGCTCCACCAGAGAACCACACACAGCTGGAAGAGACCTTAGAAGCCAAACACCCTCCCTGCTCTCAGATTCTACTCTCAGAAATCATGAAATTTCAGAAGTAGAAGGGGTGTGGGAGGTTATCTATTCTGAGCAAGAATCTCTCTCTATAATAATTTAGCCTCTGCTTGACATGACAGGGAAGCAACTGCCTCTTGAGGTAAGCCATGATACTTTGAGACCGCTTGAATACAAAGGGATCCATTATATTGAACTGAAATCTTTCCTTGGTGGTAACTCTGTGCCCTTTGTAATCAATCAGAACCAGCCATATACCTCTCCTACACTGATATTTTATCAAAATCTATAAAGGGTTTTTTTTAATCGGATACCCATTACTTATACTTTGATGCGGGGGTAGGAAACCTACAGCCTCAAGGCCACATGTGGGCCTCTAAGTCCTTAAGTGTGTCCCTTTAACTGAATCCAAATTTCACAAAATAAATCCCCTTAATAAAAGGATTCATTCTATAAAACTTGGACTTAGTCAAAAGACTGTACCCAAGGACCTAGGAGGCCACATGTAGTCTCAAGGATGTAGGTTCCCCACCCCCTACAAATATATGAAACAATTGATTATCATTGTGGATAGATTTCTAGGCCTGGAGTCTGGAAGATCTGAGTTCTAATGTGACTTCTGACACTCACTTGCTATGTGACCCTGGCCAAGTCATTTGATCTCTATTTTCCTCATTTGTAAAATGAGAATAATTTTGAAGATCAAATGAGATATTTGAAAAGATCTTAACACAGTGCCTATGTAGTAGGTATTATATAATAATAATTATTATCGTAGCTTTATATTATTTATTATAGTATTTATTCTATATAATTTATTTGCATTTAAACATGTTTTTTCTAGTGAAGGAAAGTTTAGTTTTTTACTTGAACAGATTTCAGATATGGGAGCTTTGGGAAGATTTTGGATGATGGTCTCTCTCAAAAGCTATACTGTAAGTCGTTATCTATTCTAGCTATAAGTTCTGCTGTACAAATCTAACCTATCAGTGATGTATCATCCCTCAAGGAGTTTACTGTTTTGAGGATTAGATAGAAACTTCAATAATAGATTCCTCCCCCTCTTTTATAGCTTGAGGTTACTGACTCTAGACAGATGGCAAATTTTTGTTATCCCATAATAAACTTCATGCATTAAGTTTCCATTGTATCAAAGTCAATGTCACACAAAGTCCTTGTGCTATTGTCTTTTTATTTTCTAAATGGAAAAAATATTCCTTCAAATGAAACCAAATTAGTGATCTTTCTGTATATCTCTACCTTTCACTATTTAGAAATCCACTCCAAAAAGTGTTCATTAATCCCCTACTATGTATGATATTACATTAGGTGCTGGGAATATGACTATTCCTGTTGTATAGAAGCATACAATCGATTGAGAGGGTGTATCTCCTAGAAAGACAGCTATATTCTTGGTTCTATGAGGAAGGGGAAGAGGGTACTAATAGAAGGTAGGTGGGCACAGGTAGATACCATCAGGAAATCTTCCCACAGGCGATGGCACAGGAGTTGAGATTTGAAGGAAGCTAAGAATTCTCAAACACTGAGGTGAGCTGAAAGTGTATTCAGTGCATGGGGACAGACCATGCAGAGGCATGAAGGTGAGAGGTAGAAAATTATTAAGGAGAATAGCAAGTTGATTAGAATGTGGAGTGTGAGGAGAATAATGTTCAGTAGTCCTGCAAAGAAAGGCTAGAAGTAAATTATTTGGGTTTTTCACTAGCATTCATATCTATAGTTTGCAACTCCATTTGGAAATCAGCAGAATCATAGAGTGTTAAATCAGCAAGACACTGGTTCAATGCTGTCGTTTTGTAATAGATGAACCTGGACCTCAGAGAGGGAAAGATTCTTGTGCAGGGTCATATAGCAACTTATTGTCAGAGGCTGGTCTAGCACCAGGTTTTATAACTCATTCTGTAGTGCCTTTTGCAGTAACCCAGGGAAATCTTGAAAGCTTCAATCCAACTCCCCCACCTTGGGAAATCAAGGGAAAAAAAGTGTTTTTAAGCACCTACTATGTGTCAGGGACTTTGCTAAGCACTTTATAAATATCATCTCATTTGTTCCTCACAATAGGCCAGAAGGTAGCTACTATTATTGTTCCCATTTTACAGATAAGAAAACTGAGGGAGATATCAGTTACATGACTTTTCAGGGTCCTTCATCTAGTAAATGTCTGAGGCTGCATTTGAACCCAGGCCCACTGCACTATCTACTTCTCCACCTTGCTACAAAACGTCTCATGACTAATACCTTTTTAATCTTTCCCACAGAATATAGTATTTTTGCACAATAGCAGCACTAGTTAGGAATAGTCATCTTAGGTACATGTGGTATGGCAAAAAGAGAACTGCATTTGGAATTACAAGAAAACAGGTTCTCAGAATCAGAGCTGGAAGGGACCTTGGGAAGTCCTCTAGTTCAATCCAACTCATTTTACAGATAAGAAAACTGAGGCCCAGAGAATTTGAATGACTTATTCAAAGTCACATAGGTAATAAGTGACAAAGGAATAATTTGAACTCAACTCCTCTGATTCCACATCCAGGGATCATTCTACTGTACTATGCTGCCTTTTGACTGAGGCATTCAAGGTCTGTGTCATAACTCCGATGTTTATTTACTATGTAAATTTGATTTAGCTCTGCAAGCCTCAGTTTAATAGTCTGTAAAATTGGGATAATACTTAAACAACCTATCTCAGAGTTCCTGTAAGCATAAAATACAATCATGCTTGGAAAGGGCTTAGTAAACCTCAACACAACATATAGAAATCATCTATTATTAGTACATATACAGGATAGGCTAATACTCATATGACCGACATCACAAAGTTGTGAAGTAAAATATGGGTAAACTTCACAGCTCTATAGTCATTGAGGTTTTAATCTAAGAGTAGATTATCTTTTTGTTGCCTGACTTAAAGATTCAATATCACTCCACTACCCCCTTTTTCTCAACTCTCTTCTGTAATCACTATCTTCTTGAATCTGCTAACAAAAAAAATAAAATGATATTTGTTTAAGCCTAGAATTATAGGACACCAGAGGTTTATAGAACCTAAAAGTTTGAGAAAGAACCTAACAGTCTGACCTTAACCAGAAGCATGATTCTCCCTTATGATACCTTCAATGCACTGTTAATGGGTGATTCAGTACGTATCGTGATGGCACCTTGCATTTTTGAAAAGCTCTCATTATTAGATCTTTCTTATATAAAAACAAAAATCAGCCTACTCATTAGCTTACACATTTGTGCCATATTCCTTCTTTTAGGTCAAGAAGAATAAATCTAACCCCTTTGCCTTATGGCTGTGCTTCAGATATTGGAAGACTAATCATACCGTTACTAATATACTAATATTAATAATATACACCATATTAATTGTACTATCAGCACTGGCTTTTTCAAGTGAAGGACCCCACGTTCTGTCAAATATATTATTTATAAAGGAGTTTTGAGTCCCTCTCAGCCTCCTGGTTGCACTCCTCTGGATTTGTTTCAGCTTCTCAATATCCTTCCTAAAATTTGGTATCCACGATTGGACATAATAATGGTGTAGATGGCATTTGACCATGATGATATCGGCAATGGTCTTACCACCTTCCTCTATCTAAATCATGGCCACAGGTTCCCTCTTTCTAAATATTCTACATGGAGTCTAAAGTTTCTGCATTTGGATTTTTCTAATATCCCCCCAAATTCACTTCCTCCAGCCTGCTCTAAATACTAGATAGGTGACTTGGGTGTTTCAAGTATGGTCCTGTAGAAAAGCTAAAGTGGGCAGGGGAAGGAGCAAGACAAGGAATGGATTAATTGATCATTTAAGATCTCTTTTGAAAGTAATATGATTAATGATTTTCAGCAATTACTTTACATCCTAAAATATAAATCTGTAAAAATGTTTAACTCATTTATTTTATGATTTAATTTAATTTAATCTTTCAGATTTTAAATCTTATTTTGAGCAAATATATCCCAACATTTTAATCTCATTATTATTTTCCCTAATTAGCACAGAATTGTTAATACAAGGTAATGACCACATGTCTTTACTTAAGATGCCTTACTGATTTCCTTTCCCTGCATCATGGGATCTGGCCTTCCTTTTCAGGAGAAACCCTGGCAGACCCTGTGTTTTATGCTTTCAGGCATCATCTGCTGAGCCGTTAGTCCCCCATCGTGTAGACGGCCTTGCTTGGTCCCCTAGAGATGACAGCTCCTGGACTAAAGGAGTCTCTGGCTCGAAGCTCCCTTTGCCATCAGCTGCTGCTTATTTCTTCATCTCCTCATTTGGCTCTTGGGAGGATGTTTCAGCAGACTTTTTAGAGAGAAAGGGAAAAAAATACAATAGCTCATTAAGCTAATGACCCTTAGCCAGACTGGCTGCAAATGAACAGAGGCAGAGACAATCACAAAGCTTTCCAGTGAGGTTGTTCTGCACAATAATTTTCCACACATCCTCCATTTTCCTCCTCCCTATCCCTTCCCACCAACAACTATGCAAATGGAAGTTGTTACCTGTCTTTAGGATAGGAAAACCTTAGGACTCAAGTTTGGCTTACATTCTGATTCAGAGAGAGATTAGACTCTTTGGTGGTGAATGGAGGGTGAAGGACAGTATAAATCATCATAACTTATTTTATATAGTGTTTCAAGATTTAAAAAGTATCTTTCCTTACAAAAACAATGACAGAAGTATTAGAATATATATTATTGCCATTTTACAGCTGAGGAAACTGAGGCTTAGAAAATTATTTTGTCCATGATCTGAATTGTCCATAGTCACACAACTGGTAAGTATAGAAACTACTATTTGGACTAAAGCCTGATGATTCTAACTTCAAAGCTCTTTAATCTTCCCCAGACTTAAAAGTCCACCTTTAGATGATGATAATGATGCTAAACAGTATCTCGTCACAGTTTATCATCCCAAAACACTTTGCCATGCCTTTTCTCTCTCATTTACTAATGATAGTAGTAATGGGCAGAAAGTAGGCTTAGTGGCTATTATTACCTTCACCATTTTGTAGTTTAGGAAATTGAGGGTCAGACAGGAAGACTGAACTTGTACAAGGTAACCCAATTAGTAGGTGATGTGAGTTGGGACTAGAATCAATTTCTTTTGATGACTAGAACAAATTGCAATCTACCATATCATGTTGGATATCAGATACCAGACAGAGAAACTAGCCTGACCCCTGAGACTTCACCTTATATACCTCCTTTTAAAAAAAAAAATCTCTCTTTTTTTTTCCTCCACAATACCCAATGCTTCTCATTTTAGATTAGACTTTTCATGAGCATAACCCTCCCACCATCCCTGCCAAAGCTCTCTACTATGTTAACAAAGAATGCATTTCTTGGCTTCTTTTCCCTTTTCCCATCAGTGAAAAGCTGTTGGGAACTTGTTAGATTGCACTTCACATAAGCACACATTTAGTGGCTGATTCAGCAGCAGGGGCCTATCTAGTGGCTCAGCTCAAATGTCAGCTTTTCCAAAAAGTCCTCTTCAATGGATCTCCTGATAGGAAAATGGCCTTAAGTTAATATAGTTTGTACTACATTGTACTACAATTGTATACATTCTACTTTCTAGTAGAGTCATTTGTGGACACAGTGTGTGTACTTTCCTAATCTATAACCTCCATGGACAGTGGTTATAAATTCAACTCAATAAACATTCATTAAATCCCTACTATGTGCCAGGCAGTGTGTTATATTTTGGGGATACAAATGACAAAGAGAGACAATTTCTCTCCTCAAGGAGCTTACAATCTAGTGGGAGAAGACTATACATGAAGGCAGTTCAAAAGAAAGAGGAAGGGGGGAAAGACCATGTTGCTGTAGATGGAAAGTAGAGAGAGCTCAAAGTACAAATGCTGCCCTTTATAAAGGAAAACTTTGTGCGAACTTGAAGACTCTACCCTCCAGCTCTCCAATTAGAGGTGAGAGGAGGCTGAGGGAGGGGGATAGGTGTTGAGCATGCTAGGCTGACTTGGCTGATTGGTGATGAAAACTGAAGCGATCAGCTTATCCAGGGAGGGGTATACTCAGAGGGTGGAGTGAGTACTTATAATTAGGGGACCAGTGGAAAGAGTGATGGGCTTCAAATGAGGAAGACTTATTTTCCAGAGTTCAAATCTAGTCTCAGACACTTAATAAAGCTGTGTGACCCTTGGCAAGTCACTTTATCCTTTTTTGCTTCAGTTTCCGAATCTGTAAAATGAGCTGTAGGAGGAAAGGGCAAACCACTCCCAGTATCTTTGTCAAGAAAAGCCCATGAGGTCAATTCAACAACCAAAAAAATATTTATGGGAAAAACAAATGATTTATGATCAAAGGGATTTTACCAATTGATATTCAAAGCATTGTTCAACTTTATCTACCTACACTACATAAACTCCATCCCACCTTTCTGTACTCTTTCCTGGAAATGGCCCCCAAGTGAATGGCTTTGTGATCATGCCACATGGGGTCAAATGGAAAGCAACTGTTATGTTTTAGCATCCAGAAGGGAAGACTTGGGACCCGGGAAGATGGCTGCTTCAAATATTTGAAGGGCTGTCACACTGAAGAGAGATTAGCTTTATCTTTCTTAGTCCCAGAGGGCTAAATCAGGGCTGACTGGTGGAAGCCAAAAGGAGGCAAATTTAGCCTCATAGTCTGGAAAAAAATTTAACAATTCAGATTATCCAAAAGGGGACTGCGCTGACATGATAGTTACTGTTTTCTCCTCATGAAGTTCTTCCAATCAGGACTTGTATTAACACTTATCAGGTTATGTTGCAGAAGAAACTTTTGTTCAGCAACAAGTTGAGGAAGATGCTTGCTTTTAACTCTGACTTTAGGTGATTCTGTAGCACAGAATTTTTGAGCTGGAAGAGGCCTTAAGAGATCACTTAGTCCAACCTTTTCATTTTACAGGGAGGAAATTTTATGCATATATATGTATGTTCGACATGCATATGTATGCAGGTAAGTTACATGTATACACAAATACGTGTAAACATATGTATATGAAATATACATGTATAACCTTTGTATTCCTTAAACTTCCTGGGGCTCTTTTTACTATATACTATTTATTGTACATTCCTATATACAGAATAAACATTATTAATTTTATTTATATTTTATACTAATAGTTATGCATATTCACATATATACATACATATATATACACATATGTGTGTATATATAAATTATATATGCATATTTGGCTAAAAGACTATTTTATGGAGAACTCACACAAGTCAGGCCTTCACATGGGAGTCAGAAAAAGAGACACTATCAAGATTTCTCTGAAGAACTTTGGAATAAATTTTGAGACATGGGAGACACTGGCACAGGATCATCCAACATGGTGTGCCCACATCAAAAAAGGTGCTCTGCTCCTTGAGCAAAGCAGAATTACAGTAGCTCAAAAGAAATGTGAGGTGTACAAATTTAGATATTTCCAGTCCAAATGTTCATATGAACTATTTGTGTCTGACCTGTGGTAGAGCCACAGTAAGACACACTGTGCCTTGACTCTGACATAGTGATACCATTTTGGTCCTATTTGAGAAAGAACAACAATATATAAAATATATAAATATTTCTCCCAACTACAACGTCTTCCATACCCTAAGAAAGGAGAAAAATATGGAAAAACCAAACACTCCCTGTCCTCAAGGAACTCCCATACAAAGCGAGGAGAAAATAAGCAAATAAGTACTCAGGTTCTGAAATTCTCAAGCCCCCTTTCCCTTACCTCAGACCTCAACAAAACTTTGTCTTAAGCCCCCAAGGCCCTGATAGGTGACTGAAACTCCACAGTTACCAACATGTCAATGGGTCCAAATATGTTACCGGACTTTTCTCAAAGACAAGATGTGTGTTGTAAAATGGACCTTCAATGCCTTAACACACAGGAGTAACTAAAGGTAGCAGTTCCTGAGACAGAGTCAGGAGAGATTTCTGGGAGGCAGCCCAGAAGTGTCAGCCATCAAGTTTTCCCCTGACAACTCCCGAGCTGCTTTTCCCTGCTGGTTGGGGTATAAAGAGAATGTAAACTAATTTTAACATTAGCCTACACAAAACAGGAAGGGGAACCTGCCTTAACAAAATCTGCTGCTTTCCAAAGATAAATATACATTTTAAAAAATTGCTTCCTGTTTTAGATCATCCATGCCACTGTTTCCTTCCCCTCCCCCTGGTTAGTGAGGATTATTGAGAAATAGTTATATTAGGCTGCTTTCATGAGAGAGATGCAGACCAGGTTTCTGCATTAACACAAACACACCCACCTATGTGGTCAGTTGTTTCTGAGAATATGAGATGGACTTCTTTATAAACTCTATCATGAAACCAACTTGGGCAATTTTTTATGACCTTCCTTTATTTTTTGACCGTGCATGCCCCCTCCTGGTCAGGCTACCATTTACCTGCCTAAAACCAAGACTGACAATTCATATATTAAAGCACTAGTAAGGTTTCCAAAATGTTTTGTTCAGCAGCCAGGTGAGGCAGCTAACACAAGAATTGTTTTCTCCCATGTAAGAGCTAAAAACCTGCGGCTCAGAGATGTTAACTGACTCTGCCTGAATAGTATAGCTAGTAAATTTCAGATCAAGACTTTAACCCAAGGCTATAGACTATGCCCAGTGCTCTTTCCACTGCTTCTAGCAGCAGGCCATGATCTATCCATTGTAAGAGGAAACATACAATGACCTCCTGTCAGGTCGTTCATAGGTTTCCAATCAAGGTTTTTTTTTTTTTCCAATGGTCATCACTCAATGGTCATTCATTAAGTTCTAAGAAGAGAGAGGATGGTGTTAACAAAAATTAGACCCCCAAATGATCTACGTACTTTAATATAGTTGCCACCATTTTATAAAAACATCAGTTCACTGGAGAATGAGGGAAGACATGTTTCCAGTTAAGGACCCCAAAAGGAAAGTTATACTCTGTTTTGTAAAGGTTATCTCCATGATTTCTAGGTAGTAATTGTGGATAACTAAGAAAATCCAGGACCCAAACCCAAGGTTGATAAAAAATGTATACAAGCACAAGAGAAACCTTCAAAGTTCAAGTAAAATCTCAGTCCCTGTTTTATGTTTGCTCCCTATTCATTCACAAAGAGGTTTGGAACCGAAAGGACCTAAGAGATCATTTACTCAAAATGCCTCGTTTTTAGAGGCAAAGAAGTGCATGAGTTCTTACCCTGTGGGCTACCTACACACAAGTCGTCCCTAGATTGATATGGGGGAAGGGGACAGACCCGAGGACTTGGATGGGAAGAAAAGATTATATCTTTATTTTTACTAACCTCAAAATGAAATTTAACATTTTCTTCATTTATGAATGTAGGTAACGAGCATTGCTCTGAAAAGAGGGTCAACAGGATTCACCCACTGCCAAAAGGGAAAAGAAAAGAAAAAAAGGTAAGAACTCTTGCTGTAGAGGTAAAGTCACTTCAGCAAAATTTCTCAAGTAGTAACTGGTCCAGGATTCCAAGCAAGGTTGTCTGAACTCCGTTTGTTTTTTTTTACCGTACTTCTACAACATACTGCCCATCCGTCTCCTCCCCATTCACATAGTCATAACCATTGTTCCAGCCTTCATAAGCTCTCCCCCCTGAACTATTAAAATAGTTTCCAATTTTCATTCTTTCTCCACTCCAATCTATTCTTAACAAAGAAGTAAAGTGATTTTTCTTAAATCAATCTGACCATCTTACTCACACTTCTGTTTTCCCTGTTTAATATTTTACTTGGTGATCTCATGACCTCCCATGTATCTTAGCATCTCACTGTCAATGATTTTCATATTTCTTTAGATACATGGGTAGGGAACCTGTTGCCTGGAGGCCACTTGTGGCCCTCTAGATCCTCAAGTGCAGCCCTTTGACTGAATCCAAATTTCACCAAATGAATCCTCTTAATAAAAGGATTTGTTGTGTAGTATCTGAGCTCAGTCAAAAGGCCATACACTAGGACCTACCTAGAAGGCCACATGTGGCCTGGAGGTTGCAGTTTCCCCACCCCTGATTCTATCCTTAAGCTTTCTGCTGATACCTAGAGTAATATTTCCAGAATATTAGATATCTGAAGCTGGATGTCTTGGAGAGATCTTACACTCAAGATGTCTAAAACTGAATTAATTATTCATCATCTCCTAAATCCCTACTCTCTTCCTGATTTCTCTGCTAATTTTGCCCAATTACACAAGTTCACAACCTAAGTGGCATCCTTGACTCCTCTCTCTCTCTCTGTCTCTCTCTGTCTCTGTCTCTCTCTGTCTCTGTCTCTCTCGCCCTCTCTCTCTCTCCCTCTCACTGTTACTCTCTCATTCCCTTGTCCAATCTATTGCCAATGCCTGTCAATGTTACTTTCATAACATCTTTCATTCATTATCATTTCTTCTCCTAAAAATGCCATAACTTTGGTGCAGGTCTTCATCAGCGAATGTGTACACTATTCCAATAGCCTGCTAGCTGGTTTGTCTGCCACACATCTCTCATGTTCCACTCATCTATTAAAGTGTTCTTCCTAAAGTTCAGGTCTGACCATTCCACACCTCAATTTAGTAAACACCAATTACTACCTATCACCACCTTTCTCAAACCTTCTTAATTTTAGTCCTTTCTGGGAAGGCTAGGTGGCACAGTGAATAGAGCACCAGACCTGGAGTCAATAGGAACTGAGTTCAAATTTAGCCTCAAACACTTAACACAAAAACTAGCCATGTGACCTTGGGCAAGTCACTTAACCCCAACTGCCCTCCAAAAAAAATAAACAGCAAAAAACAAATTTAGTCCTATCCATCTGTTGATTGTTTTCAATTAATCCTATTTATATTTTGTTTCTACGTAGCAGTTTGCCTACTCTTTCCTCAGTGATGTAGGGACTATGAGGGTTGGGACTATCTTTTCCCTTTCTTTGAATCCCCAGTGCTTAGCACAATGCCTGTAACATAGTAGGCATGATCTTTGATGAGGGATTGACTACTCAATAAATTCCAATTGTTCTCTGTTGATTCTATGAACAAATAAACCAATCTCATTTGTTTTGCATTTAAAGCCTTTTGTAACTTTGCCCAGCTGACCCATCCAGCCTTATTATGCATTATTACCCTCCAGATGCACCATTCAAAGATGCTCCTCCCACAAGACACTCTATAATCCTTCTCCATGCTTTTGCACGTTCCCTGTTCCATGCCTGCAATGCCCTTCTTCCTCACCTGCACCTCTCAGGATCCCTGGTTCTTTTGATACTCAACTTATCCAACATCTCCCATACTATTTCTTTCCTGATGCCATCTCCCGTGCCTGGAACACTTTCCCCACTTTGCTCTAGCAACTGATGTCCCTAACTTCCTTTAAGTTCAAATGAAAATTCCACCTTCTATGGGAAGCCTTCCCCACACCTTCTTAATTCCAGTTCCTCCCTTTGGTTAATTACTTCCCATTTATCTCGTATAAAGCTTGCTCTCTTTATGGATGTTCCCATGTTATCTCCCCCATCAGATTGTAAGGTCCTGGAGGGCAAGGAATGCCATTTATCCCCAGTGCTTAATAAAGTTCCTAGTACTTAACAAATGTTTATTGATTAATTTATTCATATCCATAACTACTAAAACTTACTCATTAACTTTATATATACTAGACATAGAATATAGATAGATAATAGATAGAAATTTCTCCACATAACACATATAGAAATCTATATTCATATGTATCTATACATATATACGTGTACATGTGTGTTTGTATGTACAGGTAAAACAGTCCCCGCCCTCAAGGAGTTTCCACTTTAGTCTTTCACAATAAAACGGAAATACCCTGAGGAGAGAGACTGCTTTACTTTTGTCTTTCTATTCCTAGCATTATGTCAGGCACATAATAAGATCTTAAAGGTAAATATTTGTCGATTAACTCTAAATAAAGTGCTCTTTCTTCTACATACCATGTTCTCTCCTCTGAGCTCTTAGAGAAATTGTCTATAGCATACATTTAGGATTATGCTACATTTTGGTGTTTCTTCTATTATTTTGAAATATTTGTTAATTCTTTTATTAATTTGTTGTTGTTTTGTGTGTTTATGACTCATTTTTTCTATTAACCTATCAAGGCCTTAGGGCAACTAGGTAGCACAGTGGATAGAAGGATGACCTTGGAGTCAGGACGACCTGAGTTCAAATGTGACCTCAGGCACTTACTAGCGATGTGATCCTGGGCAAGTCACTTACCCCTGTTTGCCTCAGTTTTCACATCTGTAAAATGAGTTGGAGAAACCATTGTAGTACCACTAACAAGAAAATTCCAACTGGGGTCATGGAAAGTCAGACACAACTGAAAAACAACAACAAAAAATCAAGTCCTTACAGTTAGGGAATGGGTTTTCTACTTCTTTGCTTTCCTGGCACTTAACATAAGACTTTGTCTATATAAGGCATGCAATAAATATTTGATAATTTGGTCTTTCAAGCCCTTCAGTTTCCAAACTTTGCGTACTCTAGGCCAATTCCATTTGCAATGGGACAAAGTCTATTATAGCAAAACCGTGAAATGTAATAGTCATATATTCTGCTTACCTACTGGGTACTTTTTCAACATTTAATCATTATTATTTCTGGAGTTTTATGAGTGGCCTATGAGATATGGGGACTTTCAAAATAATACCTGGACAAGCCAGGCAACAGAATATGCTATAAAGCACAGAACTAATCACTTCCCTATCTAAGCAATTTGATGAAGTCACTGGGGACTCAGGACAAGTAGAGGAAACGACCAGACCCGCAGTGAGGGGCAGAGCACATTGAAATGGACCAGTTGCCTACAGCAGACCCCCATGCCCAGATGGCCTTCTGCTCATAGGTGACAGCTGCCAAGCTTTTGTATCAAAATTGAACATTACATTTTACCTGTGTTCTGATCAACACTGAAGCAATAAAACTGGTTCTCTCACACACCCTGAAAGAGGGTGTCAGAGGCAAATCAAATTTCTGAAGTACTTGCCATCTGCTTCAGCTGAGAGCTAATCATGAATACTTATTTCTTATGAGCAGTGGCACCAACCCAAATATCAATAAATACTGAGAATTAGATTATCAGCTCCGAACTATTAAAACATTGGAGATAGTGCCCTCCTGTCTGCTATTTAAGAAAAAAACAATGTTTTCACTAGCAATTTTCAAGAAAAACATAAATTCTCCCATTGGTTGGATGACAGAAGAAATTTTTTCATTGTGTCTCTGGATTAAAAATTGTTTGTTGCATGAATTTTGTCGTTTGAAGAAAGGTGACAATGAACTGGGTCCAGAATTGAATAGGATGAGGAAAACAATCTAGATCATATTTGGGAATATGCATAACACTTTCAAGAATCCCATATGACTCCCCCTAATAACAAAATTTCTTCTTTTGACACCAATATGCTATAGTGATTTTCTGTGACTGTGAATTATGGAGCATCATGACTTCAGAAAGGTTCATAAAGAATGTCAGTTGCCTGAAATATATAATAATCCCAGTGATGGCTTGTATTTAAGAAGTGGTATAAATAACATTATCAAGGCTCTAAAAAGAGGACGAGAGAGTCAAATGACTAGTACATAGTAGGTTCATAAAAGTACTTATTGATTGATTGATGTACTGAGACATGCATATAGTGCAATGAGCACAGATCCTGCAATCAGTGGACCTGGGAACAAAACTACTTCCTGTGTGACCCTAGACAAGTCAAACTGATTGAGATTCATTGTACTCATTTTTAATTGATGGGAGTTGGGCTAGATGGCTCCCAAGGTCCCTTTCATACCTAGGATCCCATTAGAGTGATAGAAGACAGAGAACTCAAGTGCCACATAGGGATCTGTGAAATGTTAAGGAACAACATCCAAAAAAACCCAAAAATTTTCTCAGTTTACAACCAACTGTTTCTTTGGTGAAAGATTTATAGAAAGATATGGAGATGTGTGGGGGGGAGAGAAAGAGAGAGAGAGAGAAAGAGAGGCAGAGAGAGAGACAGAGAGACAGAGAGAGA